>NC_057802.1:400840303-401010783 GCF_018294505.1 Triticum aestivum | reverse complement strand
GAGGAGGTCGACGGTAGCCCGTGGAGGCTGGAGGAGGTCGACGGTGGAGATGAACAGTATCCCGTGGAGTCCCGTTTTGCGGTACGCCACACCCCTCCCGATGAACAGGACCCCCGTTTCGACCGTAGGAGGTCCGTTTCGTCCGTTTTGCGGTACGCCACACCCCTCCCGATCAACAGGACCCCCGTTTCGACCGTAGGAGGTCCATTTCCTCCATTTTGCGGTACGCCACACCCCTCCCGATCAACAGGACCCCCGTTTCGACCGTAGGAGGTCCGTTTCCTCCGTTTTGTGGTACGCTAGGCCTCGTTTCCATCGCCTGTTCCGTCCAAGCCCTCCCGATGAACACGACCACGCATTCCGTTCCGACCCAGCCGGTTGGCTCCCACGCGTTCTAATGCCTCCCGATGAACACGACACATTCCGTTGCCTCCCCATGAACACTACGCATTCCGTTGCCTCCCCATGAACACGATGACGACGCTGTTTCTCCGTTTCGACCCAGCCATGTACACGAGCCCTGGCCATACGTATGCGCGAGTAGGCGTTCGAGACCCCGCCCGTCTGTACACATACGTGGTCGTATTTTCTTTCTTGCACCCTGGCCACTGTACGTACGTGTATATGCTACGTGCGCGCCTCTACTACGACACGTACACGCCTCTACTACGACACGTGCGCGCCTCTACATCCACCAGTATATATGTACGTACACGTTCGCGACCAGAATGACAACGCTACGTACGCTTCGACCAGGTGGGTCCCGACTGTCACGCACTTCCTTGCGTGCGAAGATGTAGCTGGTGGGTCCCAGCAGTCAGGGGGGCGAATCGTTTTGTTTTGTTTTTGCCCGGACGCACTTCCTTGCGTAAGAAGGTGTAGCTGGTGGGTCCCAGCAGTCAGGGGGGAAACGTTTTTTCGCGAAATACGGTGGCCCGTCCGGTGGGTCCCCGCTGTTAGGTGGAGGAATAATTATTTTGCACGTAATAAGGAGGCACTTCCTTCGGCCGTGGACCCAGCTGTCAGCCTCTCCACGTACAGTCCACGTCCGATGGAAGCTGTTCCTTGACCATGTTGACCACGCCGTGCCGAGAGCACCAGGGCGGTGGACGACGGCGAGGCCTAGGAAGGGGACAACGCGTAGTCGGGGAAGACGCGACAGTGGATGCCCACGCGTAGAGGAGTACGAGGGTTCACTGGTTCGCTGCGGTGTGAGGCTGCCGTCGCCGCAGAATAACAGGGGGTGTGGGTGAGTAGAGGGATGGCCTGGCCAGCGGTGGGAGTAGTAGGGGGCGGTGAGGCCTCCGCCGCATCGCAGCCGGCCACGGGAGGCAGGAGCACGAGGCACGACCGGCACTGGTTTGGGCGGCTGGAGTAGGAAGACCAGAGGTTGAAGAAGCACTACGGCCGTTGGATGGACATCGTACGGTCACTGGAGCTAGAATCGTGCATATTGACTAAGTTGACAAAGCCCTCTGTCCCCGTCAACTTAGTAGGCCCACAAGTCAGCCTGCCACTATACTGGGTCCCAGCTAACAGGGGGAGGATTCATTTTTTTGTGCGTAATAAGGAGGCACTTCCTTGCGTGCGAAGATATAGCTGGTGGGTCCGAGCTGTCAGCGGCGGTAACATTTTTTTCGCGAAATACAGAGGCCCTTTTGGTGGGTCCCTGATGTCAGGTGGAGGAATCATTATTTTGCGCGTAATAAGGAGGCATTTCCTTGCGTGCGGCCGTGGACCCAGCTGTCGGCCTCTCCACATACATTCCACTTCAGATGCATGTCGGTCGTTGACCACGTTGACCTGGCCGCGCCGAGAGCACCAGGGCGGTGGACGACGGCGAGGCCTAGGAAGGGAAAGACACGGAGGCAGGGAAGACTCGGCAGTTGTTTCCCACGCGGAGGGGAGTACGACTGTACGGGGGTTTACTGGTTCGTCTGCCGTCACCGGAGAATAACAGCAGGTGTGGGTGAGTAGAGGGATGGCTAGGCCAGCGATGGGAGTACGGTGGGGCGGTGAGGCCTGCGCGGCAGCAGAGCCGGCCGCGGGGAGGAGGGAGCAGGCCGTCCCGCCGGCGCTTGTTTGAGCGGCTGGAGCAGGAAGAGCAGAGATTGAAGAAGCACGACGGCCGTTGGATGGCCATCCAACAATCACTTCTTGTGCGTCAACCTTTTTTTAGGAAAGCCTCAAATCTATGGAAAACAGCATACAGCCCAACTGCCATTATTTCAAATAATTTACAGCCCATTTGCTAATTATTAAGGTTTTTTTGGAGCCCATATTCTTTTTGTTAGCATTACAGCCCATATTGTGGCCACGGTTAAAAAATTATACAAAATTTTGCATATTTCGGTGCGGTCCGAACTGTTTTTAATCCCGAAAATTCGACTCACATTCAAACTGATTTTAAAAATAAATGTATATCAATATCAAATCCAACAAATTCTCCACGCATAAAAATTAATGTAATTTAAAATTTTGAAATGAAAAAAAAGATATTTGAAACTAATTGCCGGTTTGATGTGTTCTAAAAATGTATAGCCCATTTCTCATTACTGATGGGCCATTTTCTCGGCCAGCCGAATGAAAGCTCTCCTCGTCTTGAAAGATTTGCAGCCCAACAGGCCTGACAAAGCGACTTACTTGGCAAATCACAAAAAAAACTGGGCTGTGGCCTTGGACCCAGTTGTCAGCCTCTCCACGTACAATACTCTTCTGATGGAAGTCGTTCCTTGACCACGTTGACCACGCCGCGTGGAGAGCACCACGGCGGTGGACGACGGCGAGGCCTAGGAAGGGGACGACGCGGAGCCGGGGAAGACGCGACAGTGGAAGCCCGCGCGGAGAGGAGTATGAGGGTTCACTGGTTCGGCTGCGGTGTGAGGCTGCCGTCACCGCAGGGCCTGGCCAGCGGTGGGAATAGTAGGGGACGGTGAGGCCTCCGCGGCAGCACAGCCGGCCACGGGAGGCAGGAGCATGCGGCACGACCGGGGCTGCTTTGGGCGGCTGGAGCAAGAAGACCAGAGGTTGAATAAGCACTACGGCCGTTGGATGGACATCGTACGGTCACTGGAGCTAGAATCGTTCATATTGACTAAGTTGACAAAGCCCTCCGTCCCCGTCAACTTAGTAGGCCCACAAGTCAGCCTCCCACCATGGTGGATCCCAGCTAGCAGGGGGAGTATTCATTTTTCTGTGCGTAATAAGGAGGCACTTCCGGTGGGTCCGAGCTGACAGCAGGGGAACGTTTTTTTCGCGAAATACGGTGGTCCGTCCGGTGGGTCCCAGCAGTCAGGGGCAAACTTTTTTTCATGAAATACGGTGGCCCATCCGGTGGGTCCCAGCAGTCAGGGGGGAAACGTTTTTTCCGCGAAATACTGGTGGCCCATCCGGTGGGTCCCTGCTGTCAGGTGGAGGAATAATTATTTTGCGCGTAATAAGGGGGCACTTCCTTGCGGCTGCCATGGACCCAGCTGTCAGCCTCTCCACGTACAGTACTCTTCCGATGGAAGTCGGTCGTTGACCACATTGACCACGCCGCGCCGAGAGCACCATGGCGTTGGACGACGGTGAGGCCTAGGAAGGGGACGACGCTGAGCCGGGGAAGACGCGGCAGTGGATGCCCACGCGGAGAGTAGTACGAGGGTTCACTGGTTCGGTTGCGGTGTGAGGCTGCCGTCGCCGCAGAATAACAGGGGGAGTGGGTGAGTGGAGGGATGGCCTGGCCAGCGGTGGGAGTAGTATGGGGACGGTGAGGCCTCCGCGGCGGCACAGCCGGCCACGGGAGGCAGGAGCATGCGGCACGACCGACGCTGCTTTGGGCGGCTGGGGCAAGAAGACCAGAGGTTGAAGAAGCACTACGGCCGTTGCATGGACATCGTTGACCACGCCGCGTCGAGAGCACCAGGGCGGTGGACGACGGCGAGGCCTACGAAGAGAACGACACGGAGCCGGGGAAGACACGGTAGTGGCTGCCCACGCGGTGGAGAGTACGTGGGTTGACTGGTTCGGCTGCCATCGGTGGACAATAACAGGAGGTGTGGGTGAGTAGAGGGATAGACAGGCCAGGGATGCGAGTATGATGGGGCCGTGAGCCCTACCCAGCAGCACTGCCGGCCACGGGAGGCGGGAGCAGGTGGTTCCGACGGCACTGGTTTGGGTGGCTGGGGCAGGAAGATCAGAGACTGAAGAAGCACGATTGCCGTTAGATTGACATCTAACGATCTGACGCTGGTAGAGTCGATTGTTGACTAAGTTTCTTTTTTGAGAAACCTTGTGTACGCATGCACTTAGTAGGCCCACAAGTCAACCTCCAAATCTGTGGCAGACAACATAAAGCCCATTTGCTATTTTTTATAATTTGCAGCCCATTTGCTAATTCTTAATTCATTTATTACAGCCCATTTTCTGCCCAGGACCACGGTCAAAAAGTTCAACCTTATTTTGCATATTTCGGTGGAGTCCGAACTGTTGTAATCCCGAAATGATAAACATTTTTTAAGAACTTATTGATTTGCCAAAAAAATCGTTTTGTTTTTGTAAGCAAATAAGACGTGGGGCAATTGAGTTGGTTTAAGGGAAAACCAGTGGTAAAAAAATCAGCGTTGGGTGGGAAAAAAAACAACAAAAATAAGGATGTAAATATGAAAAGGGAATTTTATGTGTTTTCAATATAATGATACGTGTATATGAACTAGTAAAACTATAGGTAGAGATTAGAAAACGGATGTAGGACATGCGTTTCAAGAGGAAAATAGAACCGGGCTGTGTGTTTGATTCAGTAAAAAAAACTGCCTGCGGATGTTGTAAGACAAAATATAACTAACGCTGGCGGGCCAGAGGCCAGTAGATACCTGCTGGATCTTTGTGCCCCGTTGTCGTCATGGGCTAGGCCTGTTAAAAACAAAACCAACCCTGGGCAGTCTACAGCCCAGTTGAAACTTGCTCGACCTGAAAAAACAATATACATGCTCAATAAACGAGAGAATTCTGCAAGTACAGACTGATAACTAGGATGCAGCACGGATATTGTTTTTTTATCGTGATAATAAATGCATGCACTTGTTTCGAAAAAATTGGAGAACTGGGAATTCGAACGGCGGGTGCTTATGCTACCCATCAAATAAAAATCAGGTGCCTGAAAATTCGTTTCGAAACAAATGATTCAGCTTTATATCCACGTCGTCCCTCGGCATGATGGTTGGAAGCAAATGCAAGTTCGTACCAAAAGATCGTTAACAACAATACCAACTTGCGGACGACAAGGTAGTACAACTACCAATACCAAACTAACTTATAATCTTTTTACTCCTGGCCCTAGTGTTCGTCTGGTAGAAAATCTTGCAGAGGACCAGCTCCCGCTCCTTCTCTTGCTCCAGGTCCCTGAGGTGGTACTGGTGCATCACCCAGTTGGTCCTCTGCAGGTCGAAGTTCTTGTTGGTGTGCAGCACCAGAACCTTTTTTGCTGCCCGTCTTGCCGGCCGTTGACCATCACCGACAAGGTATTGCCGGTCTTGTGCCACATCGCGTGCATGCCGCACTCCGACTGTATCTTGCGACGCGTCCACGTGCCCCTTTTGAACGCCCTGGAATTGCGCTGGAAGAAATGCTTCCTTAGGCCACTCAGTGTGATACCTGCAGTATTGTGGAATATAGGTTTTAGTGTACCTAGTTGGCATTTTCATAACATCTTTGGCATGTTGCAGTCACTTGTTTCACTTTTTATTAACTGTCAAATTGTAATTGCTTCACCAGGTCCGCGTCTAAAAAGAAAAACAGAGCTATAAACAAATGAATATGTTTGTGCAAGTAGACGGCCGATCGGTGTCTTACCTGGAAGTTTCTCAGGTTGGGTGTAGCATATGCCGTGCTCGCTGTCGATGGTTGGTACGAACAAATCGATGAGAGACTGAAATCTCGCGCTGTCAGCACTCACTTTGGCCTCAAGGTGCTCGATCAACTCCTGATCCGTGGGATCGAACTTGACGCCAGCCGGCAGCACCGGCCAATCCTTCTTCGACTTGCATCGGTAATTCCAGTTATATGGTACTCAATGTATGATCAATCGACTGTTTTAAGTGAATGATGAAAGATTTCGACAGATAAGTGCTACTCGAAATCTGAAGTCCAGAATACCCGAACACGCCGCCGGGATTCTGGTGTCACCTCACGCGCAGCGTGTTGTCACGTCAATTCAATGTGTGGACATGATGAATAATTTGACCAACGTATACTAGTACTGCTACTGTACTACTTACTAGTCGTATTTAGTGTCACAATTTATAAATAGGTTTAACTAACAAGTACGCACTTGAAGCCTAACTGATATATATATATGGCTTCTGCACAGCATCTCCATCATCATTATCAGTACATCCTACGCAGGTGAGTTAGGATGCACTTGATCCCAGGAAGGTATCTATCCTTCAAACCAGAGGAGTGCTTCAAACTAACAACAGTACATAATATCCAACAAAAGAGGGTTGTGCTACAGCAGCATAATACATGGCTCAGTCTAGATATCAGCACGAATCAAGTTGTGCATATTTGCTGTTGGCATGAACCACGTCGCCGCATGTCGGCCTTGCAAAAGCCATCCATCGCATGGAAGCTTGATGCCTTTCACACACTGAAGATTATCTGGCAACAAGCTGTGACGACGAATCTCTGGATATGGTGATTCATGAATCCTATGGTATGATGTGTAAACACAGCCCCCCCTCGCGAATGGAAGTTGCATAGCACAGTAATCATCACCGGTGATATGATCGATGATTGGTTGGATGATCGGATAATTGAGCCTGAGGAACAAGGAGTTGTTGCCGAGGCTGTAAACCCGCCTCCAGTTGAATACGCCTCGCCCAAAAGAGCTGGGATCTTTCTCGAACACGAAGCAGCCATAGCCATCAATGTCACGAACGCCCCACGCATTATACCGCATGTGGTTTGATGTAATGGTTTGGTCAATTTGGTACGTGCGAATGAGCATCAAATGACCGCCGTCAGCTGAACGAGCGATAAACCACCACCCATCGGCTGGTATGATTCCAGGTCCTGGAATCATGAATACCAGCGCATTTGTGTCTGCTGCAACAATTCAAATTGGAGACCAAAAGGACAAAAATAAACAATCATGTTCAGAGTAGGTGTGGAATTAAGATTATTATAACAGTGACACATATCATAGACAGAGAATTGCAATGCCGTGGTCATAATCATACCCCAAGTTAAAAAAATAAGCCAATGGCTTTCATATTCTAGCAATATGTCATGGTTCAAACATCATGTAACAATGAGAGGAAAACAGCTATGACAGCGCCTACTCATATTCTACCATAGCACTTACTACTACTGTTCTCATATCAACTCTAAGCAATAACATGCGTTATTATAAAAATCTTGTAAACAAGAGTAACATATAGCAATCATGATGTTATGCTCATAATATGTATTCTAACAATCATTAGATGCCAATTGTTCTCATATCAACTCTAACAATAACATGTGTGGTCATAAAAATCTAGGAAATGAGAGGAACATATAGCAATGATGTGGTTATAGACATGCTATGCATTCTAAATTTGTAACAAATGAACAGGTAGTCGTATTCATAAGGTAAAGATGAGATGAGATAGGACAATTACACGACGATAGATTCCACTAGTATAGGCAGCCAATCTGTGCGTCGACCGCGTAAACGGTGCCATCATGCACTATAGCATCAGACAGAAATGTTGCCTCAACAGGATTGATGATGAGTCATAACCATGTATGGCGACCGGATTCCAGATAGACTAATCCCATGTTGAACAAGGCAATGAGCTTGTAATCCATGTAGTCTTCTGATGGTGTGGGCACTTCGCAGATTACAACTTTCTGCAAACAGAGGTCGAGCCAAAAGCTTGATGCATCTCGTGCGTAGTAGGCAGGAGTGTCCGGCGGGCCGCGAGGCTCGATGGCGGCGGTATCCAACGATGGAAGGGTGATCTCTCGCTGGGTGTAGATATCCACGAGACGCCACGGACTACCGGTGTGGTGGATGAGGACGATCCAGTTGGCCTTCATGCCCGCCCAGTAGTGGCCGCGCATGAAGGACAGGTGGACGGGTAGTGGTAGCATGTCGAGGGGAACCACGGCAACCTCCGTAGGATCGTCAAGTCGGTGTCTGTGCCACCTGCGAGGATCGGGCATCAGCAAGCAGGGTGTCTTGAAAAGAGCCGGTCGGTTGCAGACGAGTAGACGGTACAAAGTCACTAAGCATGCGGCCAGACGGACGGTGCTGAGTAGGTCCATACGACTACAGATCTGCTCCAAGAGAACATCGGGGAGGGAATTCCAATCACGGCTGTGCGTGTCAGTCGGTTCTGCCATTGGGGTTTTCGGTGCTTGCGAGCCAGCGGGGAAGTGGATTTGGGCGGGCGAGCGAAGAAGCTTCTCCTCGTGTGGCCGAGCAGTGAGTGGGGGGATATGGTACGCGCGAGCTACCAAGGAAGCTGGCGCGGGCGGGCGAGCAGTGAGCGGGGGTAAATGGTGTGCGGCCGACGATGGGGAAGAGTGGAGGAAGAAGAAGAGAGGAGGAAGAAGAGTGGAAGACGGGGAAGAAAGTGCATTCAATCTCAATTCTACTAGTACTACTACCAGGATATACCGTCCTTCGGAGTGTAAATAGTTACACCGATGACATGTGGGTCTACCACAACAGGGCCCATATGTCAGTTAATGGAGGACAGAGGTGCGTAGGCGTATTTGCGGAAGTGTGCTCTACTGGCAAACATGATGGCAGTACTGGGTAAGGCTGATTTAGTAACACCAACATGCTGGTTCAGCTTATTAATTACGTGTCCCATCTGCTGCAGCGTGTATTGTCACTTCACCGTGAAGACTTGTTGAATAGTTCTCTCTGACCGAGATGGGGAATAATGGATCGCGAGGACTTCCTTTCTACAGTATCCCTATGCCTCTACGCTCACTTCACTCATTTTGCTCCGTACCTAGTCACTTGTTGAAATCTGTAGAAAGACAAATACTCCGTATTTGGGAATAGAGGGAGGCTTTTACTCCGTACTATTTGGGAACAAAGGGAGTATTGCCAGATGGAGGGAACAGAGGAAGCTTGAAATATGAACATGTCAATGGGAGGGAGTAAGCCCCATGCATGCATGCATGCATGCAACATGCAACACTCACACGTACACATGGACGCACGCAACACTCACGCACCCATGCGGCACACAGCACACGACGCAACACACACGCTCATGCTGAAGTGCTCAACCTACTCCCTACGTCCATGAAAGACTGTACATTTAGAGATTTACACATTGACCAGGGCATAATTAACGCCCAAAAGTAGCAGACTTATGTGTGCATGCGACCATTGAGATAAGAAGATTAAATGAAGGCCGTTGCATGCTGTAATTAAGGATAGACATGTAGCCTATACCTACAACACAAGTTGGTGCATTAGTCAATCAATATCGATTTAGATTAAAGGCTAAATGCATTGGAAGTGTAGATGTACATCATGAACTACACTCTTTGTTTTATAGCCGATGTACACTCTTTGTTGGAAGACCAAGGGAGGACACGTGCATGCACTCACATACACAGCCAGGGCGGTTCGCGCGCAAGGGTTGGACTCGTGTCGCGCCTGCGTAAAGTTTTGTTTAACTGATTTCTTTGCTCTGCCAACTGACAGGTGGGACCCAGAAACCAGGTGACAATTCAACCAGTCAACAAAGTGCCATGTCGACTATGTGGCCGGTCAGTAGGGTGCAATACGGTGCTCTACGATGAGCTAGTGATCGTATAATCGCCGCAAAACTATATGTAGTGACCGTAAAGAGCGTATTGTTACATACGTTGTCCGCCAATTTTTTTTCTCGTTTCAAATTAAGCCATATTAATCGGAAAGGACGCACTATGGACTACTACTACTAGTACTAGTACTGCTTTGATGTGTCCCGTCAACTTGCCGAACAAGGAGAAGCTTGCTTACTATGCCTCTCCCTCGCCCACGCGCGCGGTGGTTCGCAGGACGAGGAGAGGGTTTTGACTACAGCGCCCTCTCCCTCTCCCTCTCCCTCTCCCTCTCCCTCGCCCTCGCCCTCGCGGTGGACGTGCAGCAATTCAATCGGTGTCAGATTGCCAGAAGCATATTGTACTGTAGTATCATCATTGTTGGACCTTCCGAAGTGGCGAAGAGCCAAGTGCAAGGTTCACACAAGTACGAACTGTTGAACCTCCCGAAGAGGCAAAGAGCCAAGCGCAAGGTTTTATAGGAGTTGTCGTCCTAGTAGGAGTGTACTACAACTATAGCGAATGATGCTACTGTATGATGCCGCCATGTCACGTATATCCAAAGTTGTGCCACCTTTTTTTCTCAAAGAGCGTGTTGGAGCCCGTGCAACAACCACACAAGTTGCACGTACACATAACACATTTACTAGTAATAAATTCTAAAGGACAAATGTCAGTATGCCACACAACTTCATCTCCAATTCATGTGATAAATTTGTGCACGACTAGTCTACATATATTCATAGCGCTACCGTTCACAATTACCGTACTCCACTTGCACGTTATAGATGGGCTACATGTCCTCCTCCAGGTTCCAGTCCCAGATGTTCTTCATGGATGGCACGATCCATAGCGGTGGGCAACGGGAATCATTGTCGCAGCTTTCTAGTCCGGTTCCACACGATGGAGACTCATCCAAGCTGAAGCGGCATAAATCAGGGATAGTGTGTCCCAGCATGACGTTCATCCGGCGGTGCGCACTGAAGACACAACCATGCTTCATGAACGGTAGGCCTTCCGTGTCGTGCACGGAAGGTGGCATCCGCTTCACAATGGGGTAGCTGTCCCCGATGAAAAGCGAGTACTCTCCAAGAGTGTTCCTCGGCACCCACGTAGCATCACGGGGGTCGAACTCGGCGCCGTTCATCTGGTACATGCGGCATCCCAGATCTGGACACATGGTGACGTACATAGTCAAGGTCCATGCATAATAATGTTGTGCTCAAATATGGCGGTCAGTAATACTGTGCAGCAAATAGTACTACTCCGGTATAGAGGAAGTAAAATAACCAGCTTATTATATATAGCCACTCTTGGCTACACGGATGAGATAGTAAGACATGGAAAAACAAAAATGGTGGCAGCTAGTGGGTTCAAGTCTTCAAGGGCCTAGCTAGCTATACGCGTCCTCCAAGGTAAAAAGTACTCCTACTAGTACTAAGAAGTATACTACTAGTACAACAATGAAAGAGAAGGCGAGAGGGTTAAAAAATGGAATACCTGGGTAGATGGTGACGGTCCGATCGTGGTAGATTGTGTGACCATGTTGCACATCAGTGGTACCATGGGTAACGACTGCTAAGATAGTTGATCCCAATATGCCAAAGTCAGCTACAAGGTTCCAGGTTAGACCGAATCGCGGATGCAAATGCACATCCAGGATCGGCGATCTTATTTTGATCGGGGGATGACTGGTCCCTGCAAAATAATGGAGTACCGTTAGGGATGCAAATGATGGTTTGTGCATTCCGTTTGTAATCTCCCGTACTGTAGGATGGCAACCAGATGAAACAAGTCACTGGCTTGTCACCGCGAAGATGCGGCCTAGATGGCGCACGGCGTCTTCGAACGTGTAGGGGTACAAATCTGCCGCCGCCAACATGCGCCAGCCTCTGCCGTTACTGCCTCTTGCATTGATGGCAATCCTTATGTCGAACACCGCGATGAGATAGTAATCGTCGTAGCCGCGTCGCTTTGTCAGCGGGTCTGCAATTGCTATCTTCTTCAATCTCATGTAGGCATCATCATACGTATTCAAGCCCAGCCAGTCCGGAAGGCCGATCCCAATGGTGGAGAAGGGGTCTACCGGAACGGCCGCACTGCTGTGGATGTTGTGCAAAATGATGGTGGTATCCGGCCGGAGGTATGCAAGCCAATCTTCGTTGGCACTGAGCCAGACCTATATATAAGACGGTGGGCAGGGGAGAAATTACGGGATGGAAATTGAATAACTAAGTACTACATGATCAAACTCCATTACTGACCTGCTCATCGGACAAAATCCGACTACCTCTCAACGTCGGCAACTCTAGCGGAGTCAACGTGCAACCATGGCCATGGAGTGGTGGACTGTTCAAAGGATTGTCCCATAGAATAACCTTCTCCTCGAGGACGCATGGAAGACCAACAAGCATGGCCTTTTCCCAAGCCTGTTTAAGCAGCGTCTTGAAAAAGTTGGTTCAGGAAGCACCGAGTCTTGCGGCGGTGAGGACGTCGGAGCAGCGTGCGATTTCTCCCAAAGGATCATCGTCCAAGGTCTCCCAGCCCCAACAAGGAGGAGAACCGCCTGGCGAATCCATGGGTGCAGCGACGAACTGCCTTCTCTTCGGGGGGAGGGGAACTGGCGAGGAGGAGATAAGAGCGTAGTAACCGCAGGGCCTCGTCCCTTCCAACTGTAGATCGTTCCTCAGCGAAGGGGTTAGGCTATTATTTACTACTAGTACTAGCATTATGGAACATTATGGGATTGCATTATACTGTAAATAATAGCACTAGTAAGAAATTTTTAGTACTAGGTAGTAGTTTTTGGCGTGGATTAAGAAATTTTGGGTATGTGACGGAGGAGTACGTACATTATGTGACTAGTGTCAAAAACGTCTTACATTATGTGACGGAGGAGTACGTACTCATACTGTAGCAGTACTAGTACTACTTTTCTCAACTAGTAGTGTGATGTACTGTACTTCTAGTCTAGTCTAGTCTAGTATAGTGCACCAGTTTTGAACTCTTGAATCTCAGGGCCAAGGAGCTACAGTTGGAAGCGGAGGGTACTACTGTTCTCTAGAACCATCGCTGTACTATCAATACAGGGGAAGTACACCTGCGTAGTGGCCTAGTGGGTACTATCGGTGCTCTATTCAGCCGCTCCTCTCACGTAGCTGGCCTACTCAGCCACTCCTCTCACACACACACTAGCAGCCTGTTTGTCAGCGACGGTTACTGCGGGGGCAGAACATTTGAGTTATTTGATACAGCGAGACTAGGCTTTTCGCTTCCATTTGTGGAGGTGTAATGGATCTCGTCGAACTTTGTTAGTAGTTCCTTCTTTATGAATGAGATGAAGCAAAGCTTTTGCCTCCGTTTCAAAAAATAACACGTCAAGAGGAATTTCTTTTATAGTAGAGCCGATAATGGAGTGAAGTCCATGCGGGCAACGCCACAAGCTACAGAGTAGTAGTAGAGCACTTTACGTACAGAGCCATGTTGCACAGTTCCCAATGCCCCGCTAGGCTTTTCCGGCTCCTCGGGCATAATTGGGAGGCGCTAGTTTAAATATGCTACTAGCTGGAAGCTGCAAGCGAGGTGCGGCTAGGGCGAGCACGCGAGCCACAGGATGCTGGGAAGGAAAGCCCATTCACGTGGCTAGGTTGTCCAGTGCACCCAGATTGTGGGGCCGCACGTCCGTTTGACTTCAAAACTCAAACTACCCATGTAAAATATTGGCTCGCAGCGAAGTGTAGTAGTACTATTTAAAAAAAAGGCCGTCTTGCGTTCGGCCGGGATCGAACCCACAAAACGAGGTATACACTCCCGCGACCACTAGTAGTACTCGTTGGAGTACAACGCAACCTAGAATCACCTTTTGTCGCTAGTAGTACGTACATTGTTCCTTACAAGAAACCCCTAATGGTTAATAGTATAGCCAGCTGCTGGCTATAAGCCAGTGCCATGTCATCTACAGCCCATCTTATAGCCAACATATACAATAATAGATCAAAAGAGTGTACTACTTTTTTATTATGTGGCCCACTTCTCATTCTCACAAAGTGCCTAGGAGCACGTGCTAGAGCTGGCTCTTCACGAAGAGCCTGCTTACCTTCTCTCTCCTCCAACTAAGCAGAAATATACTAGTTTATTTCTTATAGCCCGCTGACTCAGCTCTATTGTACTTGCTCTAATAATGCAAGAAACCACTAAAATGCCAAGAAACTACTACCACTTGCATACGTGGCAGACTTAAGATAAGACTACCTTATCAACCATTGTACATGCTCTTACCAATAGAAACCCTCGAGTGACCTCCTACCTCCGGCCCGTCCACCTAGTCATCCTCGGCCATGGGACGCAGCTACCACCGCCGGCAGAAGGCGAGGTCAAAACCGCCGGCGGTGCGGAGCCCATGTTGCGGCAGCCCGGATGCCAGCTGCGTCCGGCGCTCGCGGCCGCTAGCTAGCCAAGATAGCTCCGTCCAGCTGCTTGTCTGCAAGGTTTGCTAGCTAGATTGGCATGGCAGCGCGGCGGCTTGCTCACGCGCGCCGCGCTAAGGCCAGCCATCTGGCTCGAGCGAAGGCCAGTGAGGCGGCTTGCTCGCTCGTGAGTCACGCTCGGGCCAGCCTGCCAACCCGTGCGGAGGCCAGCGCGGCGTCCGGCCCGTCCGGCGGAGCGGCGGCCAACTCACTCATCACCGAAGCCACCGATGAACACGCATCAGTACTGTTTGAAGTAATGTTCAGGAAAAATAATGATTTGAGGGGGAATAACTGGATAGAAGGTCAGATGTGGGTCCCTCGTGTCAACGGTCAAACAAAATGTGTTGGTTTAAGCTGCCTCTCAGCACGGACGTGTGGGCCAACCCTGTCATAAATGGGTTTAAACGAACCTAATCGGTAGGAGAACTAGGTAGTTTTTGGCGTGGATTAAGAAATTTTGGGTATGTTTTTGCTATTTTTTGTACAATAGATTCTTCCTAGGACTGGTTGAAAGTGGTAGTTTTTTGTTAAATACTCTACATATTGTAAGTAGGAGTGAAAGTTAAGCTTTGGAAGCCAATAAGCAAGGCTAGTTACATAGTGCATATGTGTACATGATTGAAAGTAAATATCAACCATGAGTGACTAATATCTTGATGGAAAACTCGAAACTATGGAATACTAGGAAAAAATGCATGGTTGGAAATATTAGCAATGTTCATGTCCGTTGCAACGAATCATAATTAGAATAATACTTATTCACAAACTTGGTACAAAACACTCTAATTTTGATATACATATGTCACTAGAGATATATTATGTTTCAATTAGAATATATTCCTTGGGCTGTTTTGGTGAGGTCAGGGAGGGATGTGGTTGGTTTTAAGATACTAATTATGGGTTTTTCTGCAAATTGGTAGACAAGTGGGATGTTGGTGAGAAAAGGCAACAACTTACCTCACAATGGTTAGATGTAGATCTAATGGTCAGAAACGACGGATGGCAGACACACCAGCATCACCAACTTAGTCTTGTGTAGGAGTACTAGCAAGATCCGTGCATTGCACGGAACATCAAGATGCATTTTTTTATAAAACAGTTGTTGTGATTGACCCTTGCGGGAGTAATCCCATGTGTAAAAACTAATGATATCTCGAGAAATATGAGATAAGGTGAAGAGGAGTGGGGTGTGGTGGTGGTTGGTGGTCAGACTGAGCGGAGGCATGGGGATTGACGACGCCGGCAGCGGCCACCAGGCCAGTTTGTTCCAGAGGCTTCCTTTCTTAATTACTCAACAATGAGGTTTGTTGGAGATAAGGATGAATGAGGGAAGGCCTTGTCTGCAAATGTGGAGAGGGGTGCAGGTATCTTTTAGTTTAATTTCCATCCGTCAGATATAGATCGGACGGTCTATATTGCAAGATGGCACACGTACCATCATCACCAACTCGGTTTTTTTATAAGAGAAGAAATATAAGTATGGAGATACAAACGTATTATCGATACTTGCTTCCGTAAACTAGCATCTACATTCTATTCAACGCCTCGGCATGTGGGGCCTTAGCACAATGACTTCTCGACTATGTAAAACAAAGATTTTCCCGTCGTCAACAAGGAGGGGGTGACGGCGGCGCACTTTTTGGCTTGCTCTAGTTCTAGTAGTCATACTAGGTGGTCTAAGCACGTGCAGATTTATTCTTTTTCACGTCTCGTGTTCGCCGTACTGCCACGACTGTTGATGAATAGATGGTAAGTTATTCACGGGGAAACCCTTGTTGAGCGTGTTTGCGAGAGAGACAGAGACAGTGTGCGTGTGTGATATGTTAGAGACTGAGGCAATGATAACAAATTCTTTGTGTCTATGTGTGTGGAGGATAGAGAGAGACATGTACATGGGGCTTTGTGTTGTGTAACGTGGAGACACATATGCATAATTAGAGAGTGAGTGTGTGAGATACACATGCGGACATGAGGAGAGATGAGGATACAGATAAATGGGTGTTTGTGCGTGTCTGTGTGTGTTTGTGCATGCATTTGTGTGTGAGAGGGAGAGACTGTATGTGGAGTAGAGAGACCACTGATGATGTAAACCTAGTATAAGGGAAGGGGGAATGTGTGACATGTGTAGTAGCGAGATAGCACGGGTGCGGGCGGGGGGAGCAGACTATTTGGAAGAGACATCGAGTGTGTGTGTGGGAGAGGGGTGTGAGAGCGAGAGAAAGAGAGAGCTAGCGACGGAGAGAGAGAGAGAGAGAGAGGAAGAGAGGGGGCGAGAGGGGTCGTTTGTGTCCATAAATGCCGTATAGATAGGGAGACAATGTTGATGTTGTCCGAAATTGGCCTATGAACGGAGACGCAAGGGAAGCGAGTCATCGTGTGTGTGATAGGGACTTCATGAGAGATCTAGAATAGATGGTGTAGAGAACAATGTGCGAAATCGAGAACGATTATACATTAGGGAGCTATGCAAAGAGTCACTACATATATGTATACAGGGAAGGAGCTGGGGCGGGTCCGCATGTGGGAGAGATAGAAAGAGGAGAGTGGTGCACAAGGAGACAAAGTGTGCTTGTTTGCAGTGGGGGTGGTGTGTGAGGTGAGTGCGCGAGAACCACATGACTAGGGAGATAGACGTTTGGGGGCGACATTTTGTGTATGGGAAATATACACTCTACATAGTGCATGTTCTTGGGTAAGAGAGATAGCGGGAGACCTAGAGAGTGAGGGAAGAGATGTGTGCATGCCCGAGAGACAAAGTGATAGAGACCTATGTTGGGGTCCGGACTTTACAAGAGAGAGGGGTGTTAATGTGCTCGTGTGTTGGTGTTTGGGGGAGAGAACGACTTCTCTATGTGTGTGTGTGTGTGTGTGGTGGTGGGGGGTTGACTTCAGATAAAGAGTGAGGTGTCTATATTTGAGGGACTTTAGCGCAATTGAGATATTGTGCACTCATGGTTGATCAATTTGTTTCACAGTTTGTACTATGAGATAACGATACTTTTGAACATGCGTGATATACCTTGATGTACCAGAATTACAAACCTGAGATTGGAATTTTGGAATTCGGCTCCATCATTAGCTTTTGTAATTCATTTAAACGGAGGTACATTTTTTAAGCCGGGATTTCGTGATTTCAAATTCAAATATCAAACCTAGAGATATACACATACGGACATGTTCAAACTTTATAATCATCCACTTTATTCATACACATACACATTTTTGCTTTTGTCATCATATTTAGGATAAACACATTTGGAATTTCATTTGAATTGGACCGTATGATGGTATTTGCTTGTAGTAGCTCAATGATCCATATTTGAATTGAATGGACAATCTAAGTTTCGAGTTGGAGACATTGATTTTCAAAACTTGCACATTTTTTTTGCGTGCAAAACAAACAAATTGTCGGCCATGATATCATAGTCGCCCGTACGAGAGCAGAATACTTATAATTTTAGGCGCCAAAAGCTTTCAAACTTCCCGCTCACATCGAAATATCACGCGCCCGAAAGTTTAGCCCTGCGATATTCCTGTTTTACCCCTGCCACATGAACGGAAAAGGGCTGCTTTGGTAACTCCATTGTTTTCCCCTCTTTGCCCCCAACATTCTTCCCAGAGCCCCTCCCCTTCCCCTCCCCGACCCCCCCAACCACGGCAAGCCGCCAAATCTAGTCCTCCGCCGCAGCGGTGGACCTCACACCCCGCCGGATCTACCTTCCGCACCTTGGAACCCCCAACTGCCAACTCACCACTTCACCGGAGCCGCTTCAGCGACTGGCTTGTCCACCGCTCCAGATCTCCTTGACCGCCATCATGGTCCACCGCACCGGATCTGCTTAACCGGCGCCCTCATCCACCATAGCGTAGGCCCTTCACTGACTCCCTCGTCCGTCCCTTCGCTGGCCCTTCATACAAGCCCTCGTCCGCCGCAACAGATCCGCCTCACCGAAAGCACTGTACAACGCGCCCGCCGAAGCCTTCGTCCACTTCACCGGACCCACTCCACGGACGCCATATTCAACTCCACCAGCCCTGCTTTACCAACGCCGCAGCCTCATCGGGTTATTTCGATTTGTACTCCTTCGGTTTTTCTCTTTATCGTGCAACTGTTCACTTACCACAGAGAGCTTTCTTGTATGTCGACAGGCGCCGCAACCGTAGCACCGGAGCCGCTTCAGCGACGGCGACAGCCGGCCCAAACTCAACCGCAACACGACTACCATCGACGATTCTTAGCTATCAAGTATGACAACGATACCCATACGCCGCCGAAAATCAGGTACTATTATCCAACGGCCGGTGCCTACGTTCACTTTCCTAGCATAAGCACCACACCTTTGAATTTCTTCAGGGCATCATTCAGTTTTTCATGAGACGCATTACTCTGCTTGCACCTGTTGGGCCATACTTCTGGCAGTGAACATGTTACATGTGCTAAATTACATACCAGTGCACATATAGTTAATATGCTTTAGTTTTGTTCTGATGCCACCTGTTGGTTCCATCAGACTGCTTAATGTTCTCTATGCTTAATTACACATCAGCAAACTAGCATGTGGTTCCGCTGCTTTTTGTTTGTTTTACCCTACATTTTCTGATGCTAGCTATTACATCACTGCTCCGAGCCTCTGTTCATTACTTGTTTGTGTGTTCTTGATCTTCCCAAGTTGCATGACTAATTTCATGCTTCTATTAATTATGGAGCTGCCAACCCCATCAAGCAAAATATTTGTTCTTTTGGGGCTGGCACCTCGAACAAGCATAAAATAGAGGGAAGCAGATATATTGTCGTGTATGCACACACCCTTCTTTCATTAGTTTAGATGAACCATTGATGATCAATTCGGACCAGTCCATGCGATTAGAATTAATTTTACCTAAATAGATGGTGCAGAATAAACTACAACAACTAGATTTGCAACCACGGGATGCTGACGATATCTTCAAAGAACATTGCAACAGCAGCTAGGCTTCACAGCAACATATGGTAAGCCAGTCTGTTTTAGTACATGTGAAATGTAATGCGAGTGGGCTGCTTTCTTGGCTTGTGCCCTCAACGTGTAATCCTACCGAATAACAAATAGTTCAGTTGTCTGCTTTGCTGTATTGCTTGATTCGAATGCTTATTTGTTGTTACGCTATACCTGAGTTGGCCAATATGTCAGCAGTGCCTGCTGTACTATCGTAAAGAAATGCATGCCTATTTCATTTGAGTCCTTAACTTTTCCTCTCAACTTCATCACAAGACTGTCTTCGTAGTTTATATGAGGCCACACTGTTAAGTGCTTTCTCAGATTATTTCAACTGCTTAGATGCCTTGGCAACTTAAATATAGCGGTTGTACACTCCCTTTCAACTAGGGATGTCAATGTTGGGGAACGTAGTAATTTCTAAAAATTTCCTACGCACACGCAAGATCATGGTGATGCATAGCAACGAGAGGGGAGAGTGTTGTCCACGTACCCTCGTAGACCGAAAGCGAAAGCGTTAACACAACGCGGTTGACGTAGTCGTACGTCTTCACGATCCGACCGATCAAGTACCGAACGCACGGCACCTCCGAGTTCAGCACACGTTCAGCTCGATGACGTCCCTCGAACTCCGATCAGCCGAGTGTTGAGGGAAAGTTTCGTCAGCACGACGGCGTGGTGACGATGATGATGTTCTACCGACGCAGGGCTTCGCCTAAGCACCGCTACGATATTATCGAGGTGTAATATGGTGGAGGGGGCACCGCACACGGCTAAGAGATCAATAAATCAATTGTTGTGTCTATGGGGTGCCCCACTGCCCCCGTATATAAAGGAGCATGGGGGAAGGCGGCCGGCCTAGGAGGAGGGCGGGCCAAGGGGGGAGTCCTACTCCCACTCCTCCTTTCCTTGTTGGAGTAGGAAAAGGGAAGGGAGAAGGAGAAAGAAGGAAGGGGGCGCCCCCCTCCCTAGTCCAATTCGGACTAGTCCATGGGGAGGGGTGCGGCCACCCTTTGGGGCCTTTCTCTCCTTTCCCGTATGGCCCATTAAGGCCCAATACGAATTCCCGTAACTCTCCGGTACTCCGAAAAATACCCGAATCACTCGGAACCTTTCCGATCTCCGAATATAGTCGTCCAATATATCGATCTTTACGTCTCGACCATTTCGAGACTCCTCGTCATGTCCCCGATCTCATCCGGGACTCCGAACTCCTTCGGTACATCAAAACTCATAAACTCATAATAAAACTATCATCGTAACGTTAAGCGTGCGGACCCTACGGGTTCGAGAACTATGTAGACATGACCGAGACACGTCTCCGGTCAATAACCAATAGCGGGACCTGGATGCCCATATTGGCTCCCACATATTCTACGAAGATCTTTATCGGTCAAACCGCATAACAACATACGTTGTTCCCTTTGTCATCGGTATGTTACTTGCCCGAGATTCGATCGTCGGTATCTTAATACCTAGTTCAATCTCGTTACCGGCAAGTCTCTTTACTCGTTCCGTAATACACCATCTCGCAACAAACTCATTAGTTGCAATGCTTGCAAGGCTTAAGTGATGTGCATTACCGAGAGGGCCCAGAGATACCTCTCCGACAATCGGAGTGACAAATTCCAATCTCGAAATACGCCAACCCAACAAGTACCTTCGGAGACACCTGTAGAGCACCTTTATAATCACCCAGTTACGTTGTGACGTTTGGTAGCACACAAAGTGTTCCTCCGGTAAACGGGAGTTGCATAATCTCATAGTCATAGGAACATGTATAAGTCATGAAGAAAGCAATAGCAACATACTAAACGATCGAGTGCTAAGCTAACGGAATGGGTCAAGTCAATCACATCATTCTCCTAATGATGTGATCCCGTTAATCAAATGACAACTCATGTCTATGGCTAGGAAACATAACCATCTTTGATCAACGAGCTAGTCAAGTAGAGGCATACTAGTGACACTCTGTTTGTCTATGTATTCACACATGTATCATGTTTCCGGTTAATACAATTCTAGCATGAATAATAAACATTTATCATGATATAAGGAAATAAATAATAACTTTATTATTGCCTCTAGGGCATATTTCCTTCAGTCTCCCACTTGCACTAGAGTCAATATTCTAGTTCACATCGCCATGTGATTTAACATGAATAGTTCAGATCACCATGTGATTAACACCCATAGTTCACATTGTCATGTGACCAACACCCAAAGGGTTTACTAGAGTCAGTAATCTAGTTCACATCGCTATGTGATTAACACCCAAAGAGTACTAAGGTGTGATCATGTTTTGGTTGTGAGATAATTTTAGTCAACGGGTCTGTCACATTCAGATTCGTAAGTATTTTGCAAATTTCTATGTCTACAATGCTCTGCACGGAGCTACTCTAACTAATTGCTCCCACTTTCAATATGTATCTAGACCGAGACTTAGAGTCATCTAGATTAGTGTCAAAACTTGCATCGACGTAACCCTTTACGACGAACCTTTTGTCACTTCCATAATAGAGAAACATATCCTTATTCCACTAAGGATAATTTTGACCGCTGTCCAGTGATCTACTCCTAGATCACTATTGTACTCCCTTGCCAAAATCAGTGTAGGGTATACAATAGATGTGGTGCACAGCATGGCATACTTTATAGAACCTATGGCCGAGGCATAGGGAATGACTTTCATTCTGTTTCTATCTTCTGCCGTGGTCGGGCTTTGAGTCTTACTCAATTTCACACCTTGTAATACAGGTAAGAACTCTTTCTTTGACTGTTCCATTTTGAACTACTTCAAAATCTTGTCAAGGTATGTACTCATTGAAAAAACTTATCAAGCGTTTTGATCTATCTCTATAGATCTTGATGCTCAATATGTAAGCAGCTTTCACCGAGGTCTTTCTTTGAAAAACTCCTTTTAAACACTCCTTTATGCTTTGCAGAATAATTCTACAGTATTTCCGATCAACAATATGTCATTCACATATACTTATCAGAAATGTTGTAGTGCTCCCACTCACTTTCTTGTAAATACAGGCTTCACCGCAAGTCTGTATAAAACTATATCCTTTGATCAACTTATCAAAGCGTATATTCCAACTCCGAGATGCTTGCACCAGTCCATAGATGGATCGCTGGAGCTTGCATATTTTGTTAGCACCTTTAGGATTGACAAAACCTTCTAGTTGCATCATATACAACTCTTCTTTAATAAATCCATTAAGGAATGCAGTTTTGTTTATCCATTTGCTAGATTTCATAAAATGCGGCAATTGCTAACATAATTCGGACATTAAGCATAGATACGAGTGAGAAACTCTCATCGTAGTCAACATCTTGAACTTGTCGAAAACCTTTTGCGACAATTCTAGCTTTGTAGATAGTAACACTACTATCAGCGTCCGTCTTCCTCTTGAAGATCCATTTAATCTCAATGGCTCGCCGATCATTGGGCAAGTCAATCAAAGTCCGTACTTTGTTCTCATACATGGATCTCATCTCAGATTTCATGGCCTCAAGCCATTTTGCGGAATCTGGGCTCACCATCGCTTCTTCATAGTTCGTAGGTTCATCATGGTCTAGTAACATAACCTCCAGAACAGGATTACCGTACCACTCTGGTGCGGATCTTACTCTAGTTGACCTACGAGGTTCAGTAATAACTTGATCTGAAGTTCCATGATCATCATCATTAACTTCCTCACTAATTGGTATAGGCGTCACAGAAACCGGTTTCTGCGATGAACTACTTTCCAATGAGGGAGCAGGTACAATTACCTCATCAAGTTCTACTTTCCTCCCACTCACTTCTTTCGAGAGAAACTCCTTCTCTAGAAAGGATCCATACTTAGCAACGAATGTCTTGCCTTCGGATCTGTGATAGAAGGTGTACCCAACTGTCTCCTTTGGGTATCCTATGAAGACACATTTCTCCGATTTGGATTTGAGCTTATCAGGATGAAACTTTTTCACATAAGCATCGCAACCCCAAATTTTAAGAAACGACAACTTTGGTTTCTTGCCAAACCACAGTTCATACGGTGTCGTCTCAAACGGATTTAGATGGTGCCCTTTTTTTACGTGAATGCAGTTGTCTCTAATGCATAACCCCAAAACTGTAGTGGTAAATCGGTAAGAAACATCATAGATTGCACTATATCCAATAAAGTACGGTTATGACGTTCAGACACACCATTAAGCTGTGGTGTTCCAGGTGGCACGAATTTGTGAAACTATTCCACATTGTTTTAATTGAAGACCAAACTCGTAACTCAAATATTTGTCTCCGCGATCAGATCGTAGAAACCTTATTTTCTTGTCACGATGATTTTCCACTTCACTCTGAAATTCTTTGAACTTTTCAAATGTTTCAGACTTATGTTTCATCAAGTAGATATACCCATATCTGCTCAAATCATCTGTGAAGGTCAGAAAATAACGATACCCGTCGCGAGCCTCAACACTCATCGGATCGCATACATCAGTATGTATTATTTCCGAATAAGTCAGTTGCTCGCTCCATTGTTCCGGAGAACGGAGTCTTAGTCATCTTGCCCATGAGGCATCATTCACAAGTACCAAGTGATTCATAATCAAGTGGTTCCAAAAGTCCATCAGTATGGAGTTTCTTCATGCGCTTTACACCGATATGACCTAAACGGCAGTGCCACAAATAAGTTGCACTATCATTATCAACTCTGCATCTTTTGGTTTCAATATTATGAATATGTGTATCACTACTATCGAGATCCAACAAACCATTTTATTTGCTGTATGACCATAGAAGGTTTTATTCATGTAAACAGAACAACAATTATTCTCTAACTTAAATGAATAACCATATTGCAATAAACATGATCAAATCATATTCATGCTCAAAGCAAACACCAAATAACACTTATTTAGGTTCAACACTAATCCCGAAAGTATAGGGAGTGTGCGGTGATGATCATATCAATCTTGGAACCACTTCCAATACACATCGTCACTTCATCCTTCACTAGTTTCTGTTCATTATGCAACTCCCGTTTCGAGTTACTACTCTTTAGCAACTGAACCAGTATCAAATACCGAGGGGTTGCTATGAACACTAGTAAAATACACATCAATAATCTGTATATCCAATATACCTTTGTTCACTTTGCCATCCTTCTTATCCACCAAATACTTGGGGCAGTTCCGCTTCCAGTGACCAGTCCCTTTGCAGTAGAAGCACTTAGTCTCAGGCTTAGGTACAGACTTGGGCTTCTTCACTTGAGTAGCAACTTGCTTGCCGTTCTTTTTGAAGTTCCCCTTCTATCCCTTTGCCCTTTTCTTGAAACTAGTGGTCTTGTTAACCATCAACACTTGATGCTCTTTCTTGATTTCTACCTTCGTCGATTTCAGCATCGCGAAGAGCTCGGGAATTACTTTCGTCATCCCTTACATACTATAGTTCATCACAAAGTTCTACTAACTTGGTGATGGTGACTAGAGAATTCTGTCAATCACTATTTTATCTGGAAGATTAACTCCCACTTGATTCAAGCGATTGTAGTACCCAGACAATCTGAGCACATGCTCACTGCTTGAGCTATTCTCCTCCATCTTTTAGCTATAGAACATGTTGGAGATTTCATATCTCTCAACTCAGGTATTTGCTTGAAATATTAACTTCAACTCCTGGAACATCTCATATGGTCCATGACGTTCAAAACGTCTTTGAAGTCCCGATTCTAAGCCGTTAAGCATGGTGCAATAAACTATCAAGTAGTCATCATATTGAGCTAGCCAAACGTTCATAACGTCTGCATCTGCTCCTGCAATAGGTCTGTCACCTAGCGGTGCATCAAGGACATAATTCTTCTGTGCAGCAATGAGGATAATTCTCATATCACGGATCCAATCCGCATCTTTGCTACTAACATCTTTCAACATAATTTTCTCTAGGAACATATCAAAAATAAACACAGGGAAGCAACAACGCGAGCTATTGATCTACAACATAATTTGCAAAAATACTATCAGGACTAAGTTCATGATAAATTTAAGTTCAATTAATCATATTACTTAAGAACTCCCACTTAGATAGACATCCCTCTAATCCTCTAAGTGATCACGTGATCCATATCAACTAAACCATGTCCGATCATCACGTGAGATGGAGTAGTTTCAACGGTGAACATCACTATGTTGATCATATCTACTATATGATTCACGCTCGACCTTTCGGTCTCCGTGTTCCGAGGCCATATCTGTTATATGCTAGGCTCGTCAAGCTTAACCTGAGTATTCCGCGTGTACAACTGTTTTGCACCCGTTGTATTTGAACGTAGAGCCGATCACGCCCGATCATCACGTGGTGTCTCAGCACGAAGAACTTTCGCAACGGTGCATACTCAGGGAGAACACTTATACCTTGATAATTTAGTGGGAGATCATCTTATAATGCTACCGTCAATCAAAGCAAGATAAGATGCATAAAAGATAAACATCACATGCAATCAATATAAGTGATATGATATGGCCATCATCATCTTGTGCTTGTGATCTCCATCTCCGAAGCACCGTCATGATCACCATCGTCACCGGCGCGACACCTTGATCTCCATCGTAGCATCGTTGTTGTCTCACCAATCTTATGCTTCTACGACTATCGCTACCTCTTAGTGATAAAGTAAAACAATTACATGGCGATTGCATTGCATACAATAAAGCGACAACCATATGGCTCCTGCCAGTTGCCGATAACTCGGTTACAAAACATGATCATCTCATACAATAAAATTCAGTATCATGTCTTGACCATATCACATCACAACATGCCCTGCAAAAACAAGTTAGACGTCCTCTACTTTGTTGTTGCAAGTTTTACGTGGCTGCTACGGGCTTAGCAAGAACCGTTCTTACCTACGCATCAAAACCACAACGATAGTTTGTCAAGTTGGTGATGTTTTAACCTTCGCAAGGACCGGGCGTAGCCACACTCGGTTCAACTAAAGTGAGAGAGACAGAAACCCGCCGGTCACCTTTAAGCAACGAGTGCTCGCAACGGTGAAACCAGTCTCGCGTAAGCGTACGCGTAATGTTGGTCCGGGCCGCTTCATCTCACAATACCGCCGAACCAAAGTATGACATGCAGGTAAGCAGTATGACTTATATCGCCCACAACTCACTTGTGTTCTACTCGTGCATAACATCAACGCATAAAACCAGGCTCGGATGCCACTGTTGGGGAACGTAGTAATTTCAAAAAAATTCCTACGCACACGCAAGATCATGGTGATGCATAGCAACGATAGGGGAGAGTGTTGTCCACGTACCCTCATAGACCGAAAGCGGAAGCGTTAACACAACGCAGTTGATGTAGTCGTACGTCTTCACGATCCGACCGATCAAGTACCGAAGGCACGGCACCTCCGAGTTCAGCACACGTTCAGCTCGATGATGTCCCTCGAACTCCGATCCAGCCGAGTGTTGAGGGAGAGTTTCGTCAGCACGACGGCGTGGTGACGATGATGATGTTCTACCGACGGAGGGCTTCGCCTAAGCACCGCTACGATATTATCGAGGTGTAATATGGTGGAGGGGGGCACCGCACACGGCTAAGAGATCAATAGATAAATTGTTGTGTCTATGGGGTGCCCCCCGGCCCCCGTATATAAAGGATCAAGGGGGAAGGCGGCCGGCCTAGGAGGAGGGCGCACCAAGGGGGGAGTCCTACTCCCACCGGGAGTAGGACTCCTCCTTTCCTTGTTGGAGTAGGAAAAGGGAATCGAGAAGGAGAAAGAAGGAAGGGGGCGCCCCCCCCCCCTCCCTAGAACAATTCGGACTAGTCCATGGGGAGGGGCGCGGCCACCCTTTGGGGCCTTTCTCTCCTTTCCCGTATGCCCATTAAGGCCCAATACGAATTCCCGTAACTCTCCGGTACTCCGAAAAATACCCGAATCACTCGGAACCTTTCCGATATCCGAATATAGTCGTCCAATATATCGATCTTTACGTCTCGACCATTTCGAGACTCCTCGTCATGTCCCCGATCTCATCCGGGACTCCGAACTCCTTCGGTATATCAAAACTCATAAACTCATAATAAAACTGTCATCGTAACGTTAAGCGTGCGGACCCTACGGGTTCGAGAACTATGTAGACATGACCGAGACACGTCTCCGGTCAATAACCAATAGCGGGACCTGGATGCCCATATTGGCTCCCACATATTCTACGAAGATCTTTATCGGTCAAACCGCATAACAACATACGTTGTTCCCTTTGTCATCGGTATGTTACTTGCCCGAGATTCGATCGTCGGTATCTTAATACCTAGTTCAATCTCGTTATCGGCAAGTCTCTTTACTCGTTCCGTAATACATCATCTCTCAACAAACTCATTAGTTGCAATGCTTGCAAGGCTTAAGTGATGTGCATTAGCGAGAGGGCCCAGAGATACCTCTCCGACAATCGGAGTGACAAATCCCAATCTCGAAATACGCCAACCCAACAAGTACCTTCGGAGACACCTGTAGAGCACCTTTATAATCACCCAGTTACGTTGTGACGTTTGGTAGCACACAAAGTGTTTCTCCAGTAAACGGGAGTTGCATAATCTCATAGTCATAGGAACATGTATAAGTCATGAAGAAAGCAATAGCAACATACTAAACG
This sequence comes from Triticum aestivum, assembly GCF_018294505.1. Classification (NCBI taxonomy): domain Eukaryota; kingdom Viridiplantae; phylum Streptophyta; class Magnoliopsida; order Poales; family Poaceae; genus Triticum; species Triticum aestivum. Next base: position 400,982,897 of record NC_057802.1, on the reverse strand, counting down.
ATCGAGTGCTAAGCTAACGGAATGGGTCAAGTCAATCACATCATTCTCCTAATGATGTGATCCCGTTAATCAAATGACAACTCATGTCTATGGCTAGGAAACATAACCATCTTTGATCAACGACCTAGTCAAGTAGAGGCATACTAGTGACACTCTCTTTGTCTATGTATTCACACATGTATCATGTTTCCGGTTAATACAATTCTAGCATGAATAATAAATATTTATCATGATATAAGGAAATAAATAATAAATTTATTATTGCCTCTAGGGCATATTTCCTTCAGTCAACTGGGTCCCGTTTAATCCCGATTAAAGTCCACTAGTGGTATGATAGTTCAAAAGAGTTTTTGTTTTTTGAGGAAAATGAACTAGGGAGGTAGCAAAAACTAACTAGATGGGACTGGCGGATGTCGTTTATTTGCCACTTACATCCCTAGTTTCATCTTACCATTTTAATTTCTTTTCAGCTGATGCTGCTTCGAACCATTTAAATATAGTTTGCCATGCTCGGCAATAATTCGTCCGTCGTTTACCATGTAAGCTTACTGCCTGGATCATACGATAACTATCTCTTACTGATGTCCAGCAGAAACCTTTCAGGATGCCGTTCACACTAGAACACAATGTACAACCCCAGAATCTATTTGTGGAAGCAGTGCACCATCCATGTTACCAGATGGTAGCAGTTCAGAGGCAACACCGCCGGAGAGCAGTCTGAGCACAGATATTATAGTGCTTGAGGCTCTACTAGTGGCAGAAAGAGATGGTGTGGCTGCCATGAATGAGGTAATCTTTATCTTGAGGCTGGAAATTACGGAATTAGCGGAACACATTATGCAAGCAACCCAAGAATTGGAGGAAGTAAGAATGTTGCATTTGAAGACGGATGAGGTCATGCTGTTTCTGCTATCTGAAGCCCAAGGTAATCCTGGTTCTTCTTTAGATACCAGTTGAAATTGTCATTAGATTATTGTACTTGCATGTTGTGTCATGTCTCTGAATGGATTATGTTGCAAGACCCCCTATGTTGTCCATGTGTTGTAATGATCCGAATTTTTTAGGCGAGGTAATCCTCAGTACTTGTATGATTGACATAAGGTGAACTGTTTTTCGTGTGAGCATATTGTATTGGATGAAATAACTGTTTGACTCAGAGTGTATCCAACCTACTAAATTCGAAGATCACGGCATTTCTAAATCATAATCATATATAAAGGTGGAATAAATCTTTGTTGTGGTTTTGAAGAAATAAATAACAAAAAGTATAATTATCTATGGATATTCGTAATCGAATATGAATTGGATTTGAATTTAGTTTGCCAGGTCCCAGGGCAAACGTGAATGCTAATTCTCCCAAGTTTTGAATGAAGTAGCTAAACACCCACTATAATTTGTGGGCTGCCCGAAGCAAGTGTTTGCGAGATGGAAATTACTGTCTACCCCTAACAATTGACATCCATATCGACCGGATTTACACTGTTGTCGATAGGGGTAGACTAGTAACTTCAATCAGACGTGACACGACAGCCTCTGAGCCCATTCAGACACGGTGGGCGCCAAACGTGGGCGGCAAAACACATTTGATTCAAGCTCGTCTGAAAGACATGTATCTCTTCCTCCATTTCCCCATTGATACACGGTGGGCGGCAAAACAAACTCTCCTCGTCCGAAATTGATGTAGGCTAATATTTTAAATAGGGGCAGATGTGTAACTTCCATCAGACGTGACACAACCGCCCTACCTGTCAGGCCCGTTCATACACCGTGGGCGCCAACCGTGGGCGGCAAAACAACCTCTCCTCGCCTGAAATATTTATCGGCAAATATTTGGGAGATGCGAGATTACCGTCCTATCCCCAACCGACGCGATGTCCGAAATTTTAAACGGGGGATAAGTTCGTAACTTTCCCCCATTTCAGAGATGCGCGTCCCGAAGTTTGAGATCCCCCCTCCCCTCCATTTCCCCATTCATACACAGTCGGCGGCACGACAACCTCCGCACTGCGGCCAACCTCCTCCGTCCGCCACCCCATCCTCCACCTTCTCAGAGCCGCTACCCCTACCCCGTCGTCCACTGCAAGAGATGGACGTCTCTCATCCACGGCGCTGGACCAGGATCCTTTCATCGCCTCCTCTCGCTTCATCGCCGCCATCGTCCACCTTGCTGTTGCCGCTCCTACGACCGCCTCGTCCACGGCAACAGGATATATCCCCCGACCCGGCCGTCTGCCGTCTAAAGTCTTCTTCCCCGCCGCCGATAGCCATCGCACGCGCAGCACCCTCAACGTATCAGCATAGGCCTACACGGCGTCGCAAGAGAGGTGGTACTCTTCCATATGTGCTTAAGTTATTGATCTCACCCGGAAAATAGATCATAATTTGTTTACTGTACTTTTCTTGTCCGTACCAAATCGTAGTGGCTAGTTGAAAGCAAACATTGGTTGCGAAGTAGCTTTGTCCGGTTTGCACCTTCAGATCCGCCATGGCACGGGCACTATACTCGTAAAGCTTATGGTTTCCCCCCTTTATATTCACTACCATCTTCGTAGGTGCTTCGTGTCGTGCTAGCACTGCTCCTCAAGACCTCAACCCAAAGCTTACGTGTTGAAATACGAATCTGATATGATGCTCATATCACTAAAACAGAGAACGTTTAATTGGTCACCTAATGTTCCTATATTCATTTCGAAAAGCATGTGCGCCACCCACTGGTCCAGCTAGTTCCACTTTCCTGATTTTTCTCTTGATGCTTAGGGTTTTCCCCTTTTATCTACTCTACTATGATCTGCGTAGGTGCTTTCTGTCGTACTAGCATTACTCCACCCTTCAAGCTAAACAACACAACACTCAGAATTCGAAAGCTTAGTTGTTCAAATATGATTGTGATATGATACTGATATTAGTTAACCAACACATTTAATTGGTTAGCTAAAGGTCCCACTTGAGTTTCCAAATGCATGTCGCGACATATAGAGAGACAATATAATTGCATTTCTTTGTCACTTGTTGACCGTACTTTCTTGTCCATACCAAATCTTAGTTGTTAATTCAAAGAAAACATCGGTTGCTAACTACCCTTTGCGCGGTTTGCAGCTTCAGATCTGCCATCCCACTGCCACGGTCAACACTGTACTCATCATGCTTATGTTTTCCCCATTTTATGATGACCACAATCAGCCTACGTAGTTCGTGTCGTAATAGCACTGCTCCACCCATCGAGCTAAACAAGCTTAGTTGTACAAATTCATATCTGATATTATTGCTGATATTAGTAAAACTGAGAGATGTTTAATTGGTTAGCTAAATGTTCCTACTTTAGTTTCGAAATGCATGTGAGCCACATATGGAGAGACCGGAAAGAATAGTTAGTCTCTGTGCGCTCTGGTTCATCATGGGTGGCCAACCGACATTGTATTGAAAGACTTGTAATATCTTCAATCTGCTTGCTCTTCTGCTCTTCTTTAAGATGATACTCTTCTCTTGCGGTCGACTGGTCAGGTCGAGTTGTTCTCCCTTAGTATATTTTGAATCTGTCAGGTCAGGTTGACTTGTTCTTCTTTACTATATGTTGAAGCTATCATCTGCGAAGTGTCATCAGTTCTGGAGCTCTCATATTTTGAGTAGTAGGCCACATTATATTAATGCACACAACAAATTACATCATGCATGGCATCTTTTAAAAGAATTGCAGAGATAGCACAAAGGGGTTTACAGGGAGGCAGTATTGGATTAGAATCACTTCTGCATTACAAAGAAAATCTCACTTGTTTTTATGTTTTCATGCATGTCAGATATTGAACATTATAAAAATGAATATGAGAATGGGCGCACGAGAGGAATATTGTGGAACGATCCACTGGCTAACAAACTTGACATGGTGGAGGATGGCCTATCTTATTCACCCATCAAGGTGCTTGCTCTAACTTTGCAAAGTTGTATTGATCGCACATATTTTGCATCTGACCTCTTGCATTACTTCTACTTTGTTACACCATCTGCTTAGTTTAAGCATCATATATGAGTATATGTCATACCTATCCATTTTCTGTACCTATTCCATGTGTCGTCACACTATGTTTTTCCAGTCAAATGTTGTTCTTTCATAATAGATGTCCAAAAGGAAGAGGGTGAGTGCAGATCCTCAAGGAGTACAAACTAGGTATTTGGAAAAGGTAGTGATACCTGTTAAACCAGATAGATCAGCAGCCACAGAAAACACAGGCCCAACTGTACCACACTTTACCCCTACTCCAGTGGCCAAACCCCTATTAGAACTGCTGGGAGCCCAGCGTCAGGTACTGTCTATGATATCAATTCAAAATTTGAACTCCTAAATTTCTGCTTGTGCCTTACCTTCTCTCTTGTATGAAAACTAATTTCAGATGAATCTCCTTGCTCAAAGGATCATCCGATCTCAAAACAATAATGGGCTCTGCATTGCTCTTGTCAGTACCTCTCTCCCTTTTGCCTTGTAACGCTGTACTTAATTAATTGCTATTTGATTATGTATCATCAGTCTGCACCTGAGCTTCATTATCCTCTGTTTCTTCCAATATTATTTGATCTATATTTACTCTTTGCAAAATGTAGAATAGTGGCAATGCTTATAAAGAATTTTCTTTGGGGAATTTATTGAATTATCCTTCCATCAACATGGAGAAGGGCTTTGTCCAGCCCGTGTTAACATGTAATGTAAGTTCATCCTTCTCAAGCCTTTAAACTTTATTCTAGTATAGATTTGGATAGGCATCATTTCCTCCACTGCTGTTTGCTTTGCTGTTTACATCTGATTGGATGTTTGCAACAACTACCAGTTTCAAATTGTAGTTGTAAAAACATGTTCCTTATGCAGAACAGATCCATTTATTTGCTTACATAATTGTGAAACCTGTTACGTGTGTCCTTGTTTCTCTTTCAGACTCGTATCTCTTACGCCAGGTAGAACTTTAGGGAAGATAGTGAGCCAAACCATCTTGAGGACAGCGAGATGACCCCAAGGTCATGTCTTGATGAAGACAGTGAGTTGAAGCTACTCACCAGCAGGTGTGAGACAACATCTATGCAGTCGCTGCCTCAATCAGTTCGACTTCTTCAGTCTCAACTTAAAGCGGAAAGGCTTGCTTCAGCTCAGCTCCGACTTGAAGTCAAAGATGCAATGAAGATGTCAGAGGATTGTCGTGCGCACCATCATGCCTTAAATCTAGTGTTGATGCATCTATCGTTGACACAACTGAGGTCTACTCAGCTTCTTCAGCTGTTTGGGGGGCCCGACGTGGCCAGGCCTAGTGCCTTCTTAAGTGCTCTTAGTTTTGTATATTCTTTTGTCGGCGCGTTTATTTGCACCGGTGGCGAACTTTGATGCCCAGTGGATGTAATATGTGTGATAGCCGTGATAGCCTAGCGTAAGTTGCTTGCTTATTTATTTCCTTGTTGTCTTGTTTATTTGTTTGCTTGTAGTCATTGCAGTTCTTTTTCCGCGGTTTGCTAGTGGCTGCAATAACCTATTTTTTAAAACTAGGCCACAATAACCATGGGCTAATATTTACTGTAGTGACACTGGGCCTCCTATGGGCCGTAGAAACAGTGGGCCTTCTACGGGCCGTAGAAACAGTGGGCCTTCTACGGGCCGTAGAAACAATGGGCCTTCTACGGGCTGTAGAAACAATGGGCCTTCTACGGGCCGTATCATCAATGGGCCTTATACGGGCAGTATGATCGATCGGCCAAACATGGGCCAATAACAGGCCGCATTATGGCCATAAACGGGCTAGAGTTGGAATCGTCCGTTCATGGGCCGACCATAACGGGCCATCGTTAATAGGCCGTATTTGATGACGCTATGAAAACGGCCCAATGTATTAACGGACCACAAACGGGCCGACTGTAACCACGGGCTGAATTTGGCCCACAAGCAGAAAATGACAGTAACGGGCCGTAAGTAAACGAATGCTGGAAATGAGCCCAAGAATAAATGGGCTCTGAGAAGGCCAAAAGATAACATGGGCTGGAAACGGCCCAACGGATAACGGGTCATTAATGGTTATAAAGTGATACACTGTTCATTACGGGCCAGTTTCCACGGCCCGTTAGTGGGTGTAAAGTGATACACTGTTCATTACGGGCCAGTTTCACCACGGGCCATTAATACGCCAAGAGTTACATAGGGCCTCATATGGGCCGAAAGACGTCATGGGCCATACATGGGCCAGAAATGAAAACGGGCTGGAATCATATTGGGTAGCCCAGATGACGCTACTGGGCCTAATTCGAATAGGGCGTAACGGGCCTTGGGTTAGCGGGCTGTAAATGGGCTATATGCGAACATGCCGTTAACAGGCTTTACATGGGCCGGCCCGCCACCTTTTGACCAAGTCAAACGGGCTGACCTTTTCACAGGAATGGGCCTCTGTTGGGCCGTGCCACGTGTCGACATATCATAGGCGCCTTCTGTCCAATGAGTGGATGACATCTGTCCCAACGATGAGCCGACACGTGTTTCCTCCAGCCAATGATGATTTTACACGTGGAAAATCCCCATTGGTCGGGGCTGTTAACGGGTTATCGGATCCAAAACCCGACCCGATAGCTTAACGGCGTTCCGTTACGGTGGATGCCACGTGTCGGTCACCCTTGACGAAACCACTTCTGTGACGCGGGATTTATCGTCATGGAAGTCGACACTTCCGTGATGATAATTTTGGTAATGTCATGGAACACTTCTACGACAGCACAGGTATGACTATCTTGATTCTGTCATAAAATCGTCATGGATGTACATGCATGACAGAAAATGCGACCTACTGTGACAAACACGTATCATCACGGAAGTGTATTTTTTTGTAGTGTTTCTCCACAGTTTGAAATGGGCCTCAACACCCAGAAATAATTCGCATAAAGCGACATAACATGCGATGTGCAGGATAGAGGCGGGAGTGAAGTTGTGCAGCTGGAGGCTATAGTATTCCAGAAGCCCTCGAAGGAGTGGATGGATTGGAAATCCGACGCCTCTTAGCAAAAAGGGGACGAAACACACTCGCTCCCCCCCGGATGGGTTGGGGAAGTCCTTCGCCTGAGTCTTGCCATTAAAAGAGGCCAGCCCTGCTCGAACAGGGACCAGATCCGTCGGAGGAAGAAATCCCTGTGTTTGCAACTTCGCCAATTGACTGTGGGACACAAAGCACTTCTCCCACTCGCCTTTCTCTGGGCCGGAACGGGAGGAGGAGCTGGGAATGCTAGCCATGTTGGAATGGTTTATCCTGGCAATCTCCGGGGACTTTCTCCGTGTGGCGCCGAATGGATCTAAGATCCAATCTCTTTAAATAGACGCTCTTCCTTGCCTGGACGGGGTGTTATTTGTAAAAATACCCTTACCTTCCGCACTCGCTCGATACATGGAAGCTGAAGTTATTAGCGCACAGAAGCCGAGGGGAGCGATATTGAATCAACGACCGAATACATTACTTGGAGAAGGTACCCGCCTTGCAATGCCGAAGACAATCTGTGTGCCGAACACCTCGTTATTGAAGACTGGTTCGGGGGCTACTGAGGGAGTCCTGGACTAAGGGGTCCTCGGGCGTCCGGCCTGTTATCCATGGGCCGGACTGGTGGGCTGTGAAGACATGAAGGCCGGAGACTGCACCCGTGTCCGGATGGGATTCTCCTTGGCGTGGAAGGCAAGCTTGGCGATCAACTATGAAGATTCCTTTCTCTGTAACCGACCTCATGTAACCCTAGATCCCTCCGGTGTCTATATAAACCGGAGGGTTAGGTCTATAGGACCGAATACTCATTACCATAGTCATACATGCTGGGCTTCTAGGGTTTAGCCATTACGATCTCGTGGTAGATCAACTCTTGTAATACTCATATTCTTCAAGATCAATCAAGCAGGAAGTGGGGTATTACCTCCATAGAGATGGCCCGAACCTGGGTAAACATCGTGTCCCCCGTCTCCTGCAACCATCGACCTTAGACGCACAGTTCGGGACCCCCTACCCGAGATCCGCCGGTTTTGACACCGACACTCGCCGTCTTCTGGTCCTCATCTGATCTTGTGTGTTTATGATCTTGACAAAGATCTGCATGCCACCATGGAGGTGCCTCCCGAGCCTTGGTTCCAACGTAGTCGTTGGCGGCGTTTGGAACTCTTGGGCTCAAGGGTGGCTCACTCCGCTGGTGTTGGGCGAGCTGCCCCGGCAAGGCTCTTGCCGGGGCTGCTGAGGCTGCCCCGGCAAGGGTCTTGCCTGGGGAACCTGCTTCGCCCCTCTGCTCTTTGGGTTCTTGGCCTTGGCGTTGTCTTGTTTGTCTTGCGCTTTGGCTTCTCTCCGGCTTCCCTCTTCTGCCCTGCTAGGTGTGGCCGTGGCGCATGGCTCTGACTGCCCGTGCACAAGTAAAGGGGTCAAAAGGAGAGCCCCTACTTTTGTACACCGATACGTGGCTCCCCTGACTGACTTCTTTCGCCTATATATGTCCATATACCCTTAAAACATCGGGGAACAGAATAGATCGGGAGTTCCGCTGCCGCAAGCCTCTGTAGCCACCAAAAACCAATCGGGGCCCTATTCCAGCACCCTGCTGGAGGGGGGGATCCCTCAACGGTGGCCATCTTCATCATCCCGGCGCTCTCCATGACGAGGAGGGAGTAGTTCACCCTCGGGGCTAAGGGTATGTACTAGTAGCTATGTGTTTGATCTCTCCCTCTCTCTCTCTCTCTCGTGTTCTTGTGGTGGTACGATCTCGATGTATCGCGAGCTTTGCTATAATAGTTGGATCTTACGATGTTTCTCCCCCTCTACTCTCTTGCAATGGATTGAATTTTCCCTTTGAAGTTATCTTATCAGATTGAGTCTTTAAGGATTTGAGAACACTTGATGTATGTCTTACATGTGCTTATCTGTGGTGACAATGGGATATTCACGTGATCTACTTGATGTATGTTTTGGTGATCAACTTGCGGGTTCCGTTTGTGAACTTATGCATAGGGGTTGGCACACGTTTTCGTCTTGACTCTCCGGTAGAAACTTTGGGGCACTCTTTGAAGTTCTATGTGTTGGTTGGATAGATGAATCTGAGATTGTTTGATGCATATCGTATAATCATACCCACGGATACTTGAGGTGACATTGGAGTATCTAGGTGACATTAGGGTTTTGGTTGATTTGTATCTTAAGGTGTTATTCTAGTATGAACTCTATGATAGATTAAACGGAAAGAATAGCTTCGTGTTATTTTACTACGGACTCTTGAATAGATCGATCCGAAAGAATAACTTTGAGGTGGTTTCGTACCCTACAATAATCTCTTCGTTTGTTCTCCGCTATTAGTGACTTTGGAGTGACTCTTTGTTGCATGTTGAGGGATATTTATATGATCCAATTATGTTATTATTGTTAAGAGAACTTACACTAGTGAAGGTATGAACCATAGGCCTTGTTTCAACGCATTGCAATACCGTTTAGGCTCACTTTTATATTTTCAGATTACAAAAACCTATATCTACCATCCATATTGCACTTGTATCACCATCTCTTCGCCGAACTAGTGCACCTATACAATTTACCATTGTATTGGGTGTGTTGGGGACACAAGAGAATCTTTGTTATTTGGTTGCAGGGTTGTTTGAGAGAGACTATCTTCATCCTACACCTCCCATGGATTGATAAACCTTAGGTCATCCACTTGAGGGAAATTTGCTACTGTCCTACAAACCTCTGCACTTGGAGGCCCAACGACGTCTACAAGAATAAGGTTGCGTAGTAGACATCAAGTTCTTTTCTGTCGCCGTTGCCGGGGAGGTGAGTGCTTGAAGGTATATCTTTAGATCTTGCAATCGAATCTTTTTGTTTCTTGTTTTATCACTAGTTTAGTCTATAAAAGAAAACTAAAAAAATGGAATTGAGTTTGCCTCATACGCTTCATGTTTTTAATATATTTCGTGAGAATGATGGAAAGGAAAATTGTGCTCAAGTGCTAGAAGAAGAAGTCTATAAAATGTTTGGCACTAAATCTTTGAATGATGAGCATGATTGCAATGTTGTTAGTATGAACTCTTTGAATATCCATAGTACTAATGATGATTGCACTAGTCATGATGAAAATGTCTCTTATAAGAATGTCAACTTTTATGGAATACATAGAGCTTGCAAGTACACACCAATTAGGGAAAATAGATTTTGCAAGAGGCATAAGTATTTGGAAACTAAATGTTTACAAGAAAGGCTAGATGTTTCTGCTGAAAATTTAAAATTTCTTCGCCATACTTGTGAACTTTGCAATGAACATGGTCATTTAAATCTCAAATGTAAATTGTTTCATGATCAAATTGTGTCCAAAAATTGTGATGACTTGATTTCCCTTGCACATCATAAGGAACTTAGTTTGCTTTTGGGTTATGAAGAAATGAAACGTATAACTAAGCATATTCCAGAATATAACCTTGAGAAATTCCTCGATATTGATCTAGAAGAAATTTTGATGTATTGTGCGGTGAATTGCATTGAAAATCCTTATATTGCCAATTATATAAAGAAAAGAAAAGAAATAGAGGATGAAGAGAATACTAATGAAAGGGAAGAGGCTTCCCAATATCCTCCTATTATTTCTTATGATGAATCAGGTAACGAGGAGGAGCCTTCTATTCAACCAATCTCATTAATAAGGAGCTCCAAAAAAATGATTGAACCCACACATAATGTGAAGAAGAAAAAGAAAAGACGGAGAAGCAAAGGTGAAAAGGTATCCCTCCCAAATGATGTTGCTCCTATTACTCATTGTGATGATGATAATTGCTATACTATTGGTGCTATCCACACTATTAATGATGAGAGTGATTATGCTTATGATATGAAAAGGCCCAAGCTTGGGGATGCTATGTTTGATGAGAATGACATGTTTGAGAATATATTTGCTGCAATTAATGTTTGTCCCAAGCTTGGGGATGCTATATTTAATGAAGATGATATTTCTAGCCTCCCAAGTTTTGATATGCAAATTTGTTATGATGATAGCATGCCTCCTACTTATGATGATTATATTGATGAAAGTGGGTTTGGAAGAGTATCAACTTTAGGAATTGATGATCCCACTATATTGGAGGATGTTGAATCTTATTGTGATAATCGTGAAAGTGGATTTGGAGAGGTCATGACTTTATTTAGTAATGATTCCACTATCTTGGAAGAGGTTTCAATTGATTATGATGAGAACAAAGTTGCTACTTATGATGATTATTGTGATGATACTTATGCTATAAAAAGTAGTGATGATTATATTTATAAAACTTGTCATGATTATGATTACCCCTTTTCCGAACATTACTCTTTTAATGTGGAAACAATTTATAGTATTCGAGTCTCTTATGACACTCCCACTATTCCTAATGAGAAGAAATTTGCTTATGTGGAGAGTAGTAAATTTTCTATGCTTGTAGATCATGAAAAGAATGCTTTATGTGATAGTAATATTGTTGAATTCATTCATGATGCTACTGAAAATTATTATGAGGGAGGAACATATGCTTGTAGGAATTGCAATAATATCAAGTTTCCTCTCTATGTGCTTAAAATCTTGAAGTTATGCTTGTTTTGCCTTCCTATGCTAGTTGATTATTGTTCCCATAAGTTGTTTGCTCAAAAAATCCCTATGCATAGAAAGTGGGTTAGACTTAAATGTGCTAGTCATATTCTTCATGATGCTCTCTTTATATTTTAATTCTTATCTTTTATGTGAGCATCATTGAAATCATCATGCCTAGCTAGGGGCGTTAAACGATAGCGCTTGTTGGGAGACAACCCAATTTTATTTTTGTTTCTTGATTTTTGGTTCTGTTTAGTACTAAATAATTCATCTAGCCTCTGCTTAGATGTGTTTTCATGTCTTAATTAGTGTTTGTGCCAAGTAGAACCTTCGGGAAGACTTGGGTGAAGTCTTTATGATCATGCTGTAAAAAACAGAAACTTTAGCGCTCACGAGATTAGCTGTCATTTTTTACTGGAGAGTGATTTTAGGTTGATTCTTTTTGCAGATGATTAATAGACAAATTTCTCAGGTCAAAAAATTTATTTAAGAATTTTCTGAGTTCCATAAGTTTGCGTTAGTTACATATTACTACAGACTGTTCTGTTTTTGACAGATTCTGTTTTTCGTGTGTTGTTTGCTTATTTTGATGAATCTATGGCTGGTAAAATAGTTTATAAACCATATAGAAGTTGGAATACAGTAAGTTTAACACCAATATAAATAAAAATGAGTTAAATACAGTGCCTTGAAGTGGTGTTTTGTTTTCTTTCGCTAACAGAGCTCACGAGATTTTCTGTTAAGTTTTGTGTTGTGAAGTTTTCAAGTTTTGGGTAAAGATTTGATGGATTATGGAACAAGGAGTGGCAAGAGCCTAAGCTTGTGGATGCCCAAGGCACCCCAAGGTAAATCTAATGGCACCAAAAAGCCAAAGCTTGGGGATGCCCCGGAAGGCATCCCCTCTTTCGTCTTCGTCCATCGGTAACTTTACTTGGAGCTATATTTTTATTCACCACATGATAAGTGTTTTGCTTGGAGCGTCTTGTATGATTTGAGTCTTTGATTTTAGTTTACCAAAGTCATCCTTGCTGTACACACCTTTTGAGAGAGACACACATGATTCAGAATTTATTAGAATACTCTATGTGCTTCACTTATATCTTTTAAGCTATATAGTTTTTGCTCTAGTGCTTCACTTATATCTTTTAGAGCACGGCGGTGGTTTGTTTTATAGAAAATATTGTTCTCTCATGCTTCACTTATATTATTTTGAGAGTCCTACAAAACAGCATGGTAATTTGCTTTAATTGTGCAATTAGTCCTAATGTGATAGGCATCCAAGATTAGTAAAAACTTTCTTATAAGTGCGTTGAATACTAAGAGAAGTTTGATGCTTGATAATTGTTTTAAAATATGAAGATGGTGATATTAGAGTCATGATAGTTGAGTGGTCATGAATTTGAGAAATACTTGTGTTAAAGTTTGTGATTCCCGTAGCATGCACGTATGGTGAACCGTTATGTGATGAAGTCGGAGCATGATTTATTTATTGATTGTCTTATGAGTGGCGGTCAGGGACGAGCGATGGTCTTTTCCTACCAATCTATCCCCCTAGGAGCATGCGCGTAATACTTTGTTTTGATAACTAATAGATTTTTGAACCAAGTATATGAGTTCTTTATGACTAATGTTGAGTCCATGGATTATATGCACTCTTACCCTTCCACCGTTGCTAGCCTCTCTAATACCGCGCACTTTTCGCCGGTATCATACACCCACCATATACCTTCCTCAAAACAGCCACCATACCTACCTATCATGGCATTTCCATAGCCATTCCGAGATATATTGCCATGCAACTTACCACCGTTCCGTTTACTATGACACGCTCCATCATTGTCATATTGCTTTGCATGATCATGTAGTTGACATCGTATTTGTGGCAAAGCCACCATTCATTATCTTGAGACATGTCACTCTTGATTCATTGCATATCCCGGTACACCGCCGGAGGTATTCATATAGAGTCATATTTTGTTTTAAGTATTGAGTTGTAATACTTGAGTTATAAGTAAATAAAAAAGTGAGGAAAGGATGATGGAGACTATGATTCCCCCACAAGTCGGGATGAGACTCCGGACTAAATAAAAAAAGAGGCCATAAAAAAAGAGAAAAGGCCCAACAAAAAAATGAGAGAAAAGAGAGAAGGGACAATGTTAGTATCCTTTTTTCACACTTGTGCTTCAAAGTAGCACCATGATCTTCATGATAGAGAGTCTCCTATGATATCACTTTTATATACTAGTGGGAATTTTTCATTATAGAACTTGGCTTGTATATTCCAATGATGGGCTTCCTCAAATTGCCCTAGGTCTTCATGAGCAAGCAAGTTGGATGCACACCCACTTAGTTTTCATTATTGAGCTTTCATACACTTATAGCTCTAGTGCATCTGTTGCATGGCAATCCCTACTCACTCACATTAATATCTATTAATGGGCATCTCCATAGCCCGTTGATATGTCTAGTTGATGTGAGACTATCTTCTCCTTTTTTGTCTTCTCCACAACCACCATTCTATTCCAACTATAGTGCTATATCCATGGCTCACGCTCATGTATTGCGTGAAGATTGAAAAAGTTTGAGAACACCAAAGTATGAAACAATTGCTTGGCTTGTCATCGGGGTTGTGCATGATTTAAATATTTTGTGTGGTGAAGATAGAGCATAGCCAGACTATATGATTTTGTAGGAATAACTTTCTTTGGCCATGTTATTTTGAGAAGACATGATTGCCTTATTAGTATACTTGAAGTATTATTACTTTTATGTCAATATTAAACTTTTATCTTGAATCTTTCGAATCTGAATATTCATACCACAAATAAGAGAATTACATGGATAAATATGTTAGGTAGCATTCCACATCAAAAATTCTGTTTTTATCATTTACCTACTCGAGGACAAGCAGGAATTAAGCTTAGGGATGTTGGTACGTCTCCAACGTATCTATAATTTTTTATTGTTCCATGCTATTATATTATCTGTTTTGGATGTTTATGGGCTTTATTATACACTTTTATATTTTTTTGGGACTAACCTATTAACCGGAGGCCCAGCCCAAATTGATGTTTTCTTGCCTATTTAAGTGTTTCGAAGAAAAGGAATATCAAACGGAGTCCAAACGGAATCAAACCTTCGGGAGAGTTATTTTTGGAACAGAAGCAATCCAGGAGACTTTGAGTAGACGTCAGGGAAGCTTCGAGGTGGCCACGAGGCAGGGAGGCGCACCTGCCCCCTGGGCGCGCCCCCACCCTCGTGGGCCCCTCGTGGCTCCCCTGACTGACTTCTTTCGCCTATATATGTCCATATACCCTAAAAACATCGGGGAACAGAATAGATCGGGAGTTCCACCGCGGCAAGCCTCTGTAACCACCAAAAACCAATCAGCACCCTGCTCCGGCACCCTGCCGGAGGGGGGGATCCCTCACCAGTGGCCATCTTCATCATCCCGGCGCTCTCCATGACGAGGAGGGAGTAGTTCACCCTCGGGGCTGAGGGTATGTACCAGTAGCTATGTGTTTGATCTCTCTCTCTCTCTCTCGTGTTCTTGAGGTGGTACGATCTTGATGTATCGCGAGCTTTGCTATAATAGTTGGATCTTA
This sequence comes from Triticum aestivum, assembly GCF_018294505.1. Taxonomy (NCBI): domain Eukaryota; kingdom Viridiplantae; phylum Streptophyta; class Magnoliopsida; order Poales; family Poaceae; genus Triticum; species Triticum aestivum. The sequence continues at coordinate 400,967,715 of NC_057802.1, read as the reverse complement.
TGATGTTTCTCCCCGTCTACTCTCTTGCAATGGATTGAATTTTCCCTTTAAAGTTATCTTATCGGATTGAGTCTTTAAGGATTTGAGAACACTTGATGTATGTCTTGCATGTGCTTATCTGTGGTGACAATGGGATATTCACGTGATCTACTTGATGTATGTTTTGGTGATCAACTTGCAGGTTCCGTTTGTGAACTTATGCATAGGGGTTGGCACACGTTTTCGTCTTGACTCTCCGGTAGAAACTTTGGGGCACTCTTTGAAGTTCTATGTGTTGGTTGGATAGATGAATCTGAGATTGTTTGATGCATATCGTATAATCATACCCACGGATACTTGAGGTGACATTGGAGTATCTAGGTGACATTAGGGTTTTGGTTGATTTGTATCTTAAGGTGTTATTCTAGTACGAACTCTATGATAGATTGAACGAAAAGAATAGCTTCGTGTTAGTTTACTACGGACTCTTGAATAGATCGATCCGAAAGAATAACTTTGAGGTGGTTTCATACCCTACAATAATCTCTTCATTTGTTCTCCGCTATTAGTGACTTTGGAGTGACTCTTTGTTGCATGTTGAGGGGTATTTATATGATCCAATTATGTTATTATTGTTGAGAGAACTTACACTAGTGAAAGTATGAACCCTAGGCCTTGTTTCAACGCATTGCAATACCGTTTACGCTCACTTTTATCATTAGTTACCTTGCTGTTTTTATATTTTCAGATATAAAAACCTATATGTACCATCCATATTGCACTTGTATCACCATCTCTTCCCCGAACTAGTGCACCTATACAATTTACCATTGTATTGGGTGTGTTGGGGACACAAGAGACTCTTTGTTAATTGGTTGCAGGGTTGTTTGAGAGAGACCATCTTCATCCTATACCTCCCACGGATTTATAAACCTTAGGTCATCCACTTGAGAGAAATTTGCTACTATCCTACAAACCTCTGCACTTGGAGGCCCCACAACGTCTACAAGAAGAAGGTTGCGTAGTAGACATCATAGTTCTCCCCCCTCTATGAGACCGTAAGACCCCGGTGGAATCGAAGGCCCGCTTACTAATAGGCAAGAGGGGACCCTTTCTCGCCCAGCCCTACCTACATCAGTGAAGCTGGAACCGAGGAAGACAATGTTCAACACACATGAGACAAAATGAAGGTATGGGACGGCCAGTTCACCACGGAAAGGGATGCTAGTCGGCTTTGGCGAAGTTGTAGGCCCCAATAGATCATATCTCAAGAGTGATTCCTCACCTATCCTGCCAGGGGCCAAGTCGAAGGCTCGAGTATATATTCCCTATGCTCATGTGAACGGCCGGCCCATAGATCTAAAAGGATCCATAAAAAGACCGGAAAGTATGTTTGTCAACGAAAAAAAACTCGTTCATGAGACCTCGAATTCCCACGTCCATCCTGCATTATGCCAGCAGGTCCCACCCCCAATTTCTTGAGTCACCCTTATCTAAAAAAAGGACGGAGTCTATCTAGATCATAGGATCACTGTATTCAGAGGTCAATTCTCTTTCTTTGACCTCCTACCATTCACGACATCCCTTGCTTCTCGCAAGAATGGCTCCTCGGTGGAGGAGTAGAAGCGCTGGTCCCCTTCGGTCAAGTGATTGTGCGTGCTCTTACCTACCGTAGGACCTCCGTCCCCGAAGCGAAGAAGGAGGAGTTGGAACAACAGGTTGTCCTCTCTTGGCCCAGTAGTTCCGCAACTATTACCGTGGTTGTTGCCAACGGGGATCCCCCATTCCGAAAGGTAACGGGACCAGCCCTTATGTCCAAAGTTGTATGCCACTGCTGTGGTGCCGATAGATTCACTACTGAAGCCCCGTTATCGGACATTGCAGGCTTAGCATCTATTTTTCGTATATCGCTCCACCACACCAAGAAGAGGTATGTGTACATAACAGCAGCCCACAAGGCCTTGTTGAGGATGATCTCCTGTGTGAAATTCGAGAAATTCCATTCCATTTATACGAGAAGTGACGATCCCTTTTTTTAGAATAAAAGGGGGTTTGAGGGTGTCCCAGTCGGTTCCCATGGCCACAAAAAGCTAGCGGTTCGACTCTTGCTTGAGTTTGATAGGTGAGATATTTATTTAAGGAGGTACGTTCTATTTCTTTTCCTTTGTTTTATTTTGGCTGGATGGTGTACTAGCTTGGTTTGGCTGGCACTATTGGGTATCGTGGGCGTCTCATCCCTTGGAGGTTAGGGGATTGAAAACACATTGAATAGAGATCCGAATCGAATACAAAAGATCGGAAATGTCCGTTCGTTCTTCTCCACGTGATGACGAAGTGCCCGGTCTCAAATGTAAGTGCTTTCTGGCTAATATAGATAGCCGCCTAAAAAGCACATAGGAAAATCAAAGAAATGGATATTTAGAGCCACTTTAGAGCTCTGGCACCACTCCGTTCGACCTATTAGCTCCCCAATGCTTAACCGGACGGACTGATTCTATAGTTCTGTTTTAGTAGAAACTTGATTGATTCGTTCCTGTATAAACAGCTAAAGGAAAGGCTTCTGATCACACACTTGTTGTTTGGGGACCGCCCACATTCATTCATTTCATTCATTCGTTGTTCTGTTGTGGATTCGAACCACTAGCACAAATTCGATTTCGAGTCAAAGGGTGCTTTTTTGGGATTTCCAGTCCTTTTACCTTTCAGAACCTCTCTTTCTAAGTTATGTTTTTTTATTGTTGTCAATTTCCATTCGTTTAGTACGAGATCGCTTCACACCTCGCGGTGCTTACACCTCTCGCCTATCGAAGTTCTGTTCAAAGACCTCGTACGAGAACTTGTATAGAGAAGGATTTCCCACGGCACAGCAGTTCTTCCATACCAACTTAGCTGCCCGGCGCTGCTCTTGGCATAACAACCGGTACACCACAGGTTGACCCAGCCAGTCCTCTCGTACTAGGGCTGGCTCCTCGCAGTTCTCCCTTTAACACCAACGGTAGATAGGAACCGAACTGTCTCACGACGTTCTAAACCCAACTCACGTACCACTTTCATCGGCGAACAACCGAACCCTTGGGACCTTCTTGAACCCCAGGATGTGATGAGTCGACATCGAGGTGCCAAACGACTCCGTCGATAAGAGCTCTTGGGAGTCATCGGCCTGTTATCACTGGCGTACCTTTGATCCGTTGAGCGAGAGCCCATCCACACGGGACTCCCGGATCACTATGGCCGACTTTCGTCTCTGTTCGACCAGTCGGTCTCACAGTCAGGTAGGCTTATACACATTCATTTACAGGAAAGAGATAGTCTTTCCCATCACTCCAATCTTTACTTACCTACCTTGGCTTAACTCATTAACTCCCACGACAGGGTTCTCTATAACTCCTTATTCTGGCCTTCATTCTTCTCTTATTTCTACTCTCCCACGAAGGCCTGTCCCTGTCAACTAGAAAGGTAGTAAGCAAGTACTGAAACAGAACAAAAATCCATTTGCTTAACATATGCCTACGTTACAAACATTAAGGGAAAGGTAAGGTTGATTCATTTGCTTTTTCATTCATATGAATGCATAGGAACTTAGCTTAGAAAGAGGAGCTTGATCGGTAGCTTCGGCCTCCCAGACCCAAATTAAGTTACCAACACGGAATAACATTTTAAACCTGACTTCCTGTTTGTCATTGGAAAGAACGGAAGAGCATTGTATTCCTCCTAGGAAATAATATAACATGTCAAAATAAGAACGGAGAAGATTCGTTGATACGAAGCTGGTTCATTTTACAAGCGATCCCCTATTCTGCATCCCGAAGATCATACGGCCCAGAGCCAGAGCGATCATTACAGATATATAGGGACAACAAGAATCAGTAAATACCGGGGATACCTTACTAAGCATTTCCTAGATCTTGAGTTAGGCGTAGCTACTTCCTCCCCCCATGTTCTCCTGATGCCCCATCCTTCCGCTGAAGCTAAACCATTATCAGTTGATGGCGAGCATAGTAGAGGCGGCTTTATCATAAAAAAAGCAACCGGCTTTCAAGTAAAAAATAACTTATAGAAGCACTTGAGCGTGGTTTCGGCCTATAGCCGGAGGGAATGTTTTTCAAAATCGACCTTGGGCATTCGTAGAGGGGAAAGACGGCCATGCGATAAGCGAGGGAGAGGTTTGTCTTCCCAAAGTAGCCATTCAAGGAGACAAGTTCTACCATTGTACCTTGACCTATGGAACTGGAGAAGCTCCTTTATTTCTATAGTTCTTGTTGAACCTTTTCTAAAGTCAACAATTTCTGCAATCAGGGAGGAGGCATCGCCTTACTTGCTATACCTTAAACCTCATCAAGAAAGTAAGCCCAGCGAAACCGCAATCCCAATCAAATAAAAGATCAGATGGGCTGATCCCTGAGATCGATCGCTGTTGATTTTCTAGTTTTTTAGCTGACTCGGGACCTTCCATAGAAAAACGAGTACGAGCAACGGTCGGGTCTGCTGCCCCTTCCTTCTCAGCGTACAGCTGCAGATTGGATAAATGCTTTATCTTCGAATGTATGCTACAAGAAATTGGCTGAACCGATCTACAGGGAATGCAATAGCGAAAAGAATTCCACTCTATCTCATATTTTTGTATCCTTTTCAAGGGCCAACCCTGGGCCAAGGTGAGTGCATCCGTATGGGCCTATTGCTCTTGACCTCTTCAGTTGTGCAGGCACAAATATGAACAGGTCTAAGTTTGTTCTTGACGATCCCCACAAGCTTCTCTTATCTACTTGAATGCAAATCAGAAAAGAGGAAGTCGCAATGCATTTTATTTTTAGAAAGAATAAAAGACACGTGGATGGTATCGATCAAGAGACATGGCTAAAGGATGGAAGTGAATTAGAATCAGACGGTCATCGAACGAATTCCCAATAAATGGAAGATCTACGTGCAATGAATTTCGTATAAAAAGTAAAGTAGGCGATTTCACCGAGAGGCCTATTGAACTAGCTCCCATGCATGGATCTGCATTGTGTGCTTTCGTTGGGGCGAGAGTGAAAAAGAAATGTACCAAGAGTTCCGTATGGATTACGTTTGCCTTTCCAAAGAAATGAGATAAGGAGCAGTAAGGCCTCACAGAGCGTCAACACCGAGACATTGTAGAGCAACGTCTTGCAACTATGTACAAAGCCTCCATTCCCCTGGGTGTCGTGTTTGAAAGCACAGTCTTTGTCATAAACCGATTACCCTCCGCTCCAAATGGCTCTACCAAGGATCCCACAAAGTTCCCGAAACCAAGTTTCTCAAAAAAAGGCCTGGTATCCATCTACTCACAATAATTTGAATGTAGAACTGAAGAAGCACAATTTCCTTCTTCGAGAGGAATCCAACCAAAGAGAAGCGAGCATCATAATAGCTTGATAAAAAGATATTTAGTATAAGAGGACGTTCGCGTCCATTATCACGCCTCTGACTGCTGAGGACGAGGTTCGGGTTAATGATATTGTGAAAGGTGTCATTAAACCGGGTCTGCCTTTGTTAGTTACGAGGTATATGCCATGGATCTCATCTTTTCCCCTTAAACAAGGGATAACGTGGGTTCCGACCTGGAATCTGGACCCCCAATTAGAGTGTGTTTAAAGAGATTGGAGGAACTCTTCCTCGGTCTCCGTATCCAAAGATGCTGGTAATTAGAGCTTTAAGTGTTCAGTTCTACTCTCCGTTTTATTCATAGTAAGGGAGAGCAGTTCAGTCCACTTGCTCTTTGGCCGCATCAGTTGAGGTTTGCTCTGTTCAGTTCAGTTAAAAAAGAGATGGTATCTTGCTTGTTTCAATTATCCGGGCTCGCCATCAATAGATATTGGTTTCTCTTCCGCTTTGGCCCAATTGACCCACTTATCTTACAAAGGGAGAAGCCACTAACAAATACTTATAGAGGGATTGTACCAACCTTAGCTAGGGAGATAAAGGACCTGCTCAATGTAAAAAAAGGATCTGGAAAAGAAGATAGGAATGGGGCACCAAGGAAGGATTGTAGGTTGGGATGCCCTTAGATCCGTTCTCAATAGCTCGTGATAAGGCAAGAAAGCGAGTAGATACCCTACCCTCGCATTAAAGCATCGATCTAGTCCTCTATTAGATATGAATTTCCCGTTGGAAATCGAGGTACATACTCAAAAAATCCCTGGTTTTTGCCTTCGGTTAGCAACTCGTCTAAGTTTAAGATCGTATTCCATCTTTGTAAGGACATAGAAAGGGGTTTCGGTAGTGACTGTCCTATCAATAGACCGAATGGTCATCGGTTGCCCTCACGGCCTAACGCCATTTTTGAGCTCCATCACATGCTTAAGAAGGACTTGCCGCGGAGCCAAGGCCTATTTATGAGCCAGACCTAGAAGATCATTGCTTTCATGCTGGTCATTCTAATCACAATGAGAACTTCTCCCAAAGAGGGTTCTTATTTCATTTCAGTAAGTAGTCAATTGAATCGGTTTCTAACCTAAGGAATGTGTTATTATAACCAAATATATCACCAAGAGCCGATCTCTTTTTCATTAAGTATCATTAACAGACCGCTTGCTTACGAGCTTGGTAGCCGCCTTGGAGCCGAGGCAGACGGAGGAACCTCTCGAACCTGGAATCCACTTTCCACTTGTCCTCCATATGCTCGGGTCTGCTGTTTGACTAGTATCTAATGCTATTTCTTACTTCGACCAGACGGGCACTTCCGCATTACGCAGTGAGATCGCCTACTCCTCTCGAGGTTGGCATTTTTGAGTTCATATTTCATAGGTCACCATAAAAATTCCTACCTTTCAAATTAGCATATTTTTAGGAACATATCGAACTTTCATCCCGCATTATCTATGCAAAATTTTATCATTGTTTAACTACTTCCTCAAACCATTCAATGCGCTATCTCCATCCTCTCATTCATCTCTATACCAGAACAATTAATTAGGCCCAGCCCTTCTATCATCGGCCTTGTTGAACTAATTACTTTTGTCTTTGTGCCACCTCAAAGAAGACATTTGATCATGGGCTTTTTTTGTGACGAGGCTAGTTTGAACTATGCTTTTTCTCCTTTCTACATCCCTCTTGACACAAGTTTCGCACATCCAGTTCTCTTATTAGAAACTCCCTATAGATATACTTCTTACTGACTGATTATGGCTTCCCTGACTAGAGAAGGAAATGTCGGGAGGAAATAGAGATGATAGGACCACCTGAATGCTGGAGATGAGTGCTCGTCGTATTCCCTCGAGGAAAGCGGAGGCCCTCGCGGAAAGATCAAAGAAATGAAAAGCACAGCCGCCTCTACCTAGAGCAAAGAAGCTTTGCCAGTCTTATCACCGGATTCACCATAATCAGCTTTAAGGTCCTGACTCTCAAATCGGATATCTCTTTCGTTCACAAGAATTGCATATTATGTATGATTGGTGATTTGAAATTCTTTCTATTTACTATTTTGATGGCATTCATGAGCGAGTAAATCAAAGAAAAGAAAGCAAAGCATTCACTCCTAAACTAAAGAACTAATCTACTGAGCCAGCCTCCCGTTATGTGCCAATGCTTGAACAGGACCGTTGACCTTTACCAAGCCAGTTTCCTATAGTTGACCAATACAGTTCGACCGATTGAGACAGCAGGGCGGATGTGACCGACGGATTTGAAGAAGGAACTCATTTTTTACTGATTCAGACCATTTACCAGAAGAGCGGTATGGTTCAGAAGAGGTACTCATAATACAGATATCGTTTAATGAATTGCCCGATCGATTACCAATTCAGTAAGCCTACCTATACCTCCTCAGGTTCTAGCCTACCTGCTCAACCCGCGGACCCAGTACAGCAGCCCTTGATCCCTGGTCCTGATCCACTAACTCCAGCACCTTCTACTTCCACTTATCCGACAGCATCAGCCCCCATTTCATCAACTCAATCCACTCATCCTACGATTACTCGCACACGGGATAATACTCGCAAGCCTCACGCCTTTCCCGATCACGTTGTCAACATGGCTACCTTTCATCCTTGGCCTCTTGAGTCCTCACCAACTGAGCCCACGTGTTTCTCTATGGCTAATAAATGTTCCATTTGGCGTTCAGTTATTTGCATAAAGTTAATGCTTGCAGAAAAGTGTTGATTATAAATAAGTATATGAACAATTTACTATACAAGCAAATCTTTGCTTGTTGTCATCGCAAGCAAGTAGGTAACGCAGATTTCAATTTGCAGTCAATATAATAAATGTACGAGGCAAAGATATAGGAGGTATGAAACAAACATAATGTCAATACATGTCAATCACACTCAAGGATAGATAATTTAGCGTTCCATCACAACATAAACTAAAAACAAATGAAGAATCCCGCTAATAAATAAGTAAAAATGACGCTCGTCAAGCACAGTTTGCTGCGATCGTGCCAGCGGCATCACCGATTGGTTGCGCGGATGTGGTCACAACAGGCGGTAAAAACCTTATTATAGCCGTTAGAGTAGTGGTTTAATACATGTATGTCCACATTATACATCGGTCAAAAATAATTAGACATTCGAGATATGTCTGCAAGATGGCATACCTTATTTTGCATTCTGTTCCGTCTAGAACATAAGATGAAACATATGGCATGTTAATAAAAATGTGTTAAAAAAAGTAACCAGTGGAAAAGCATAACAAAGTAAGTAAGTTTATGTGTGAAAAAACATACATACCGTGGAGGATCTCCTTCCAAGCTTGCAGCTGGAGCGACCAGCTGAGATGTTGGTATGGGGAGCCACGGAGGATGCTCTTTGACCGATAGCTACATAAACGCATATTACATCTTTCCCTTTCTTTTTTTCTGCTAGCGAGCATACCTCGCGTGTCATGAGCCGGGATTGAATCAGCGCTTTCCGGATTTTCGTCCGGATAGATACCTATCTGATCGCGACTTTGATTTTGCAGTTCCAGAAGAGAGGCAACCTCTATCTCTTTCTCTACATCTGCGGGCCGGTAGGCCGGCCAACTAACTCTTCAAATGAAGCCCTTTATCTTTCTAACGAAAAAGAGAATGATGATGATGGCTACCATTCATTCCTCCTCTTGATTTTCATTTTGTTGTAGTTCGGGTGGGATCTTATCAAGCTCATCCTGAAAATGAAGCTTGATAAGATCAAATATAACTCTTCTTTTCCCTTTAGTGTCATCCGTCTGATTGATGAAATCAATTAACCCAGCGTATGTTGAATGAAAGTTCACCGAGATCTCTCGGATACACTTGTTTTTGACAACATCAGCATCTCCGACGTAGGCACATAATTGATCATAGAGCGGAGAAGTGGAATCATTCCTTTTGAAATTCTCGAATTGCTCGTCAATTCGAAAATCCTTTATGGATTTGGCATATCGCCTAATATCTTCCTGATCCTGAGCCGGTCGGTTCAAGTCACTAGTTAAAGGAGGTACATCGCTCCCACCCCTTTGGTTAACGCTCTCACTATCACTATCAGATGATAGGATTAGATGAATGTGTGGGGCTTTGCATGTTTCCTGCCCCGAACGGGAAGGACTTTCAAGCCCCCCTGTGCCCACGGTCCCACATCGCTCCTGCCCCCAGAGGGCCGGTACCATTTCTTCAATCAGCGTGCCCCCATATATCAAAACATATTGTAAAAGTGACAGAATCACTTCAAGTAGTGCTTGCCTAACCTGATCTGTAACGATCAAAGAGGGATCTACTACTAAAGCAGCTATCACAATGATAACTATAAAAAGTCCCCCCCCCCATTGATAAAAGCAAGAATCTGATGATAGATCAAGTCTTACCGAAATTGATTTCCTTTTCGTGCCATATGTCGCTTAGACTTTAATTTTTTCCCTTTCTGCCCTTTCCTCTATTTGTTGGATAGCCTCCTCGTTCTATTAGAATTCTAAACCCATTGTCGTCCACAGTTTCCTTGTCGACGCGAAGGGGCCAGCAGCCCCCAAACCAAAGTCTGAGATCAGAAGTCATACCGCGGTTGTGGCTTGAAGGCCGCATGCAAGTTCTTCAATATTTAGAGAGTATGTGTTAGTACGAGATCGCGCTATCAACTTATTTCATCTTTCTCGATGATTAGGACAAAATTGTATCCCTTAGAAACCGTACATGCACCTTTGTTTGGATGCCGATCGAACATTGTTACAATACGAAATACTTGAAGGCCACATGCAATTGACTCACCTACATTTTATGCTCCCACCCTTTTGTAGACTCCGCCATCCAGGGAAGATATGGCTTAAACTATCTTTTTCATTCTGTTTTCTTTTTATATGCAATTTTTGGTTAACTCCAAATTGGTTCGTTCCATAGAGATAATACTTGGAAAAGGAAGCTCTGCTAAAAGAAAAATCGCGAATAAGTTCAAACATCAAAGGTACTTGTCTACATCTACCTACCCGAAGCTACTAAAACATCATCAAGACTTGAAAGCGAGGAGATACCAAGCAATGTGACATGTCGATACACACAAGAAAGCTCCATCCATCCCTCGAACTGAGTTAGGTGACACCTTTTTTACTATTTCGATGTAGTGAGATTGCGATTGAACAAACAAGAGGGTCTGGGAAAGTCTGTTGTGGCTTGTTCGAATAGCAACCTATACTATCATTCTGTTCTTAAAATAAAGTTACCATCGACGCCCCAATGTCTATCGAAGCCTTGAATAACCCGAAGCATTGGCAAGATTCACCCTAAGAATAAATAAGAAGATTCCTCGTATCTTCGGTGGATAGACATGGTGCAAACCACCCCTATTGCTGTTGACTTCTCCGCCCGAGGTAACATAATGTAATGCCCGAGAACCCACCTGTCCGCCTTAAGCTCAGAATAATGCAGAAGCAAAGGACGAGCCTATCGATGAGGATGAACACCATACTTGTTTCCTCTGGCTGACTGGCACTTGAGCCTTCTTCTTCTATTAGCTTCTTTTTATCGAAAGAAGCCTCTAATGGCGCCTTAGCCTATGTTGAGACTGGCCTGCCTACGTGGAATCTAAAAAAACAATGAAATCCATTTACACAAGCTGGACCATTGCCTTCGGCAACGCCCTAATTCCTTTCCTATCTTTCTTCTTTTTCTCAAGGACCTATAAGAAGAAGCAAATCCCTTTCTTGAGTGGCCGAGGAAGAGGCGGCACTGAACAGAAAAAGATCCCCCTCTACCTATCCTTGGGGTTGTGCGCATTCTTAAACTTGAGCTGGGTAGGACTCAGGAGAAGGGTGCCTCGGGAGATAAGTAGTTCCTCACCTAAAGCCCTCGTAGAGTCTAAGTAGTGGACCAGAAATATGACATCCTTCCCGCTGTACTAGATTTTATCTGGTTAAAGCTAGGTGTGCACATTATATTCATTATAGAAGATATAGAAGATACTGCCATGCCAACTGTTTCTTATTGGTAAGCTTGCTTTTCGTGAATGTCTCTAAAGAGTGATGGTGAGTCAAGTAGCATGAATTTTCTATCCAAGGGGTCGCTAATGCGTTATTTGTATAGGATCTCGGTTATTATTGTCAGCTAGATCTACATAATATGCTTCACGCGGAGCCCTTACTTGGTTCGATTGGCATTTTTCTTATCATCCATCCACATGGGGAGAAAGGCCAAGGGCCTAGTGGAGTGATAAAATGAACTATCCAAATTAAGCTAATCCCGTGTCCAAGTTCAAACCCCACATAGGCACTCTTCTTGATCCCCCACCATCACTTGAACCGAAGAATCAACCCGTTTCTTTGCCAATGGGTTTCTGCACAGAGAGCTAGATTAGGGATCGGATGTGCACCTTTCACTAGATTAAGGTACAAAATCCCTTACTAGGTTTGGTAAGTATGTTATGAAGGTGAGAAGTCATCAAACTTCTCGGTAGTGAAATGGATTAAGGTAAATGTGCTAGCTTTCCTCCTGCTGGTTGATGAAAACGGACCTATCCCATATCTCAAAATGGCCCCGTACACTCCAATGGGAAGTAAAGAAAAGGGTGCAGAAAAGAAGGATCCCCAAATCAGAGGGTATATAAACTTTGTTTGATTAAGGGAATTAGAGAATAGAGAGCAATGGGATAGGAAAAGCTCACGGGAATGCAGGTACTGTTTCCCTAGAAAATGAAAAGGGAACTTCACCTCTTCCTACTAATAAGATAAGGCAATCCAATCCTAATTCAAGATCATGTTGTCTCAACATAGCAATGCGTGTTATGGCAACCTGATTGTGATAACAACATCAAAGCCAAGAAATCAAGGTGGAAGTAGTGGAATGCAAAGTGTTCTCCAAGATTTGATCGAAGAAACTCTTTTGTTTTCTCATTCCCCTTAACAAACTGCAAAAAAACATGGAATTGGAACAAAAAAGTGTGTATGTCTCCCTTTTATTACTCGAATGCCGTTGCACTAGGAAACCTGTGCTGTCGTTTCCTCGCTTGCAAGCCATTTTGGAGCTCTAGAGTACTTACTATTGACAATTGATGACGGAACGAACTCTTCGACCCGATCCACCAACTCTTCCTTTTGGGGATGTGAGAGACGCAAGCTCGGAGCGCCTCGGCTACTGAAAGGGGTGGTAGACCCGCGCCTTCCTTCCATCAGCTGATAATGATTCCTGAATTCTTTCACTAGTTTGTTCTGAAATTCTTGACCAGAGGGGCTTTCCATGCAGAGTTGGCTTATGCTCTTCTATCTCTGTTTCGTTTTCAACTTCTTTTATACGAAAGAAAAGCCTATTGGATTGGCTAGACAGTCGTGTAAAAAGCTTCTATTTTCTCTTCTTGGTTCACACGGATTAACGGATGGTTCCCGCGCTTAGCCGGCGTGGAAGTTTTTGAAAAGTTTCCTATGTTATACTATTCCATTCTCGATGATGAATCAATTTGATAGATCAAATATTGTTATTCCAAATATTGATCCGATTCAGTATCATCAGAATGACAAAAGCTGACATAGTTACTAGTGGTTCGAGGAGAAATCCTTTCAATCACCAACGCCCTTTTCTACTAAAACTGCTATTCGTGATACCGGTCAAATTGACTATTCTCATCAACTTTGAGTCTCTTCCCTCTCGTATGACTGTCAAAGTGGAGTTCCTTCTCTATAAGAAGAGCTGGTCTAGAGTGTGATTCGGATCAAAACAAATGGATGAGCCTCGTTTTGCTGAAGCAAGTGTACGCTGCACTAAGGAGTCGAGTCGACTTATCCAAACTTTCCTACCAAGTTCGAGCTCTTGCTCGCTCTATTTCGTGAGCTGAGCTATTTATACCGATATATACTATTGAGTGAGATGGAGAAAGACAATGGTGGTATTCCATAGGGAGATCCTGTGTTGGATGATAAAGAGGGTTTGCCTTTCGAGAAAGAGGTTTGGCTATCTCCATCTCCATGTTATAGGACGTATCAAATATATCTATCGATCTATACCATATGGCGAGCCAACTAACCCCCACTCCAATCCAATACTTGCTAGCGCAGGGAATCGATCATCTGTGGATGTTCAGCCAAAGACTCTAGCCCCGGATTCCGATAACTTCTACGATTCTCTCATTATTCAGCGTCCAGATGGAAGGGATGTTTGTTATTCACTTCGGTCAGAAGAGGAATTGACACTCAAGAGCACGCGTTTTATGTTAGCATTCCTATTTGAGAGTGCCCCTCCCTCCTATTTGGTTGGAAGTTTCCTGCTCAAGTTGAGAAAGCAAGGGCTGACCAGACAGCTGCTCACCCTTGCGCTTCAACGGCAGTATTGTCTCCATCTTTCGCCCACCCAGGGGTTAGGGTTATCTTTTGAAAGAATCTCTTGTATCAGCAGATACGAGAATCGGTCACCTCTAGCAGTAACAAGAATGGAACCATAGGCTCCTATGCTGGGAGCATTTTGGGGTATGGTCTAACCACCTCAACTCCCCATTTCTGGCATGCTATAGTTCTTTTAGTCTCTCGACGACGGGAATGGGAGATGACCGGTAAGCCAGATGCTTCGCGAACCACCAGTACATTTCGTTGCACTTAAATCACCCTTGTAAAGAGGCGCACTCCGATACCATTGATGTCCAATAGCTTTGATAGTAATGGATGGATCTACTAATACCTCGTCCATTGAGTATAACAGAGCAAACGATGGTATAGCAATGAACAAAAGAATGACACATGGAAATATGGTCTGAATAATTTCGATAGTAGTTCCATAAACAATCAAAGCATGAACCAACATCCGTGATACGAAAACCAAAATAAGAATGAGGAAGAAAAAGATATCGTGATGTAAGTCAATGATTCCTTGCATCATAGGTGTTGCTGCGTCTTGAGATCCTAATTGCCATGGTTCCGCAGCATCACAAAGAGTGATTGTGAGGAATCGACATGATAATGAACGAAGAATCATTGGAATTTCCCATCTTTTTCAGCTCTGCCCCCGAAAAAAGAAAGGAAAGGAGACTGATCTTGACGTCGGCGTTGGTTTTTCCAACGAAAAACAAGAACATTCTTTCACGAACTTCCATGACAAAATGCTAGTTGCCTCGTAACGCATACACTGGAGCGTTTGTCCCATCGAAGAAGACTACTTACTATACGCGTTTTCTGAAGAGCAACAACGGAAAAACATAGGTGAACCTGGATACCATACTATTAAAGAGAAAGAAACAGACTAATAAGAAACCAAGGACCTCGTGAGTACTACTTAGGCAGTCGGCCTCATCAATTAGTCATGCCAATGAGATATCAAGCCCTCGATTCCAACGGGGCTACGGACAAGAAAGTTCCTTTCGAGATTCTATTTCCCCTTGGGTCTATCAAGCTGAACAGTTCGTGGGGATATAAGAAGATCACACTTAGACAAATATCTACACTACCTCTTTAATGATCCGGATTCCATGACGCACAATTCATCTGTCCATATATATTCCTAATTTCATATTCATCACCATTTCAAATCGGGAAGGAGAAGTCATCGTGTTGGTTCTAGGATGGAATGATCTTTTGATCCAAAGATGTCGGTGCTAAAACCTCTTGTGTCTCTTTTAATAGGACCGCGAAGGCAAGAGCATTGAGGAAGCAAGGATTCTCCCATAACTAATTAATGCGGGAAAAAACAAGATTTCACTGAAAAAAGGTGCCTAACCCCGGGATTTTTCGATACTTTTCTTGAAATTGATTGGATTTGGAAGAAAATGCACTCAAACTAACAAATCCTGATCAATTCAAGTGGTTAGTTTAAGGGGGTACATGGGGCTGATGCCGAAGGAGATAGGAATGAAGTAGGGCGGGCAGCTACCCAGAGATTGGAATGCCCTATCGACAGGGAATGCTGGTACCACCTACGGTGCTTGATAGTCTTCAATCCAGACGGTCTCGAGAGTACCTTGACCCATAGCATAGGGCTTGATGTGGCTTTGGGGCTTCCCAAAAGGTAATAGAATAGGTAGTTCAGGCACCATCATCAATATGTTGCTGCTATTGAATCCGGTTTTGAATCAAGCAGCAAGAGTCCGACCTCAGGGTCCACCATAGAAAGGCATTCCTCAGTCCCAGAATAGCATGCATACGGGAGCCATATTCCAATCATGTGAGCAGACTTCTTCGATAAGCAAGCAGCTGTTCGCGTAGGCCCGGATACAGAGGAAAGGGAGGGGAAGGTATAGAAATCTATCAAAAGAGCACCTTAACGGCGATGCCTGGAAGGAGTCCCTCTTATTTCAGTATATAGGACTTCTTGTCCGCGGGACCTAACTAACTACCCGATCGATGGAAAATAAGGGCAAGTCAATACCAGATCGCACTCAACAAAGTAAAACGGGATGAATTCAATCGCCAAGACCTGCCACTGGCTGATTCCATAAGCACAGAAAGAAGGGTTTACGAATAAAAAAAAGCTGCTCATTAGGGTCTCTTTTCATATCCGGCTATGTGAAAACCCACGTACTCTTCTCTGAAACAGCCTACCTACCTTTTGCTTTTTCAGATAAGTAAATAAGCGGACCTCCTTTCCGGAGATCAAGTTTCTACTGGACTAACCACGGGTCTTGATCACAAAGTTCTAAGGTCAATTCTCTAATGAGAACAAACTCTGTCCACAAGGGCCATCAAGCCAACTATATGGAAGGACCCAGTCCCACATTCCCGCTCGTGTTTCGTTTTCCTTGTGGTTCCCGTAGTCGAAGCAGCTTAAAGAAGGTCAGGTTTGGAACTCGTGAGGGATGTTTCATTGCATGTGGGTCTTCCGCGCCTACTTCGTCCTAAATTTGGTCACCCATGCACTTTTCTAGTTAGGGCTCGACTGGGTCCTTTGATAATATAGGTAAGTCGGGCTTCTTTTTAAGCAATATCATGACTAGAATCTTGAGAGGATGACTATGTCCTTGAAGCTACAAAGTCCAACGAATGTTGAATCGATGCATGACGAAAACAAGGAAAAGGGAAAGGTGACTTACGTTGACCAAGGAAATTGATGCACGCACAAATTCAGGAGATGACAATTTTAGCTTCAATATGAGATGCCAATGATGCATTCAAAAAGGAATGAGTGCTGCCCAAGTCGACCAAGAAAAGAGGGTAACATCAAAATTATGGACTACTGAGCAAGCTAACTGAATGGAACGGAGTGCAGGAGATTTCTGATTAGCTTCAGCGAAGAGGACCCTTAGATCCAAAGCAAAGTCATCATGGTTCTGTAACATAGAATAGCCTGCAGCAATACTCCGCGATAATTCCACCATTTCCTGAACAGCATGGAGTTGAACAGTAGCTTTACACTGACAATCCTTCGCCCAGCGCTCACCACAACCAATCCAGAGAACCTTCGCGCGCCGATAAGCCTTCAGTCTATCATAAGAAGAATACTTGAAACTTACACTTAGACACTTGAGTAACCAATCAAATTGTACATCTTGTGGCATGCTCACCAATATTGACGTAAAGTGAGGTGATCAGGGTTGATGCTGTGATGCGAAGGGAAGGGGCCACTCAATTCAATTCAATGTCGTAATCCAACCTGGCTTCTCCTGTCCGCACTTGGGACAGATTGATACTCGTTTTTTGCTGGATTTGAACTTGCTTAAAAAGAAAGGACTTAGCTTCCGCAAAAGTGATCGATGGAGAAGCTCAAAAGTCTCAATCCACCACTAGCTATCATTCAAGTTTGCACTTTTCGAGCTCATCCTTACCTTTGCGCTTTAGCTGCTTGTTCCCACTAACCCATTTCATTTTCTTAGCTGGATCCTTCATAAAGTATCTCTTATCGCTTGTCCAGAGCCTGGATGTCAACCTTAGCCAGAGCCTGTATCTCATCAGTCTCCATCTGAGCCTCAATCGTGAACTGAAGATGACGCGCGGTCAGCGAGGAATGAATTCGAAAACCCGTACTTGGAGCATTATTGCACTTGGGATAAAGTAGATGTCGAAACAGCTTCTTCTTCAAGTTCGCTATCGTGAGGGATGTCTATGATAATATGCTCACTGCATATGAGTTAGTTCATTCCATGAGGTCGAGGAAAGGTTGAAACCATTTTAGAGCTAGGCGGGGTCTCTCAGATGCAGACTAACCCATTTCGACGTGAAGCATCGCATCGGCTTGTGATCCTAAATCTAGTGATTGATTATTGACTTGTCAAGGGCAGGTTGGTGTCTTAATGTGGAGGAATTCCGTACCTAAGATAAGAAGTTTCATTTCATGCCTACCGTAGTCCCTATTTTATTGGGCATAGTCCCCCTTACCTACTCCCGAGAGTAGAAAATCAACATTTATGTCGTTCTTAATAAGAAAGAGATGCTCGGGTAGCAAAGTTGCCTACCATTAGGTATTGTTTGAGCCCGTAACTTCCATTAGGAGAGGCATCCTCGCTCAGTTTCAACTGGTGGTTACTTAAGTTTCTTTTCTCTGCCGGATTGCGTTTCAAATTCAGACTTGTCTTTGTTAAACAACGCTTTCGGGTTGCCTAGACCAGAGAATTCAAGAAATAGAGACGCGCATTGCCTAATTGGTAGTTTATTTCCCACCATAGCTTTACTCAAGTGGAAATCCTTTGAATCGAACAAAAAGTTCGTAACCGCTAGGCTGCATCGTCCCCTTCAACCAGAATCATCTAGATTACAGATTTCATAACTGCATTTTGCAAGAAGAGAGTGCCTCCCATTCTCTGGAGTAACGATAATAATAACACTCCACGTCGCCTTCAGGCTTGGATCCATGCCTTGCATCTTCTTCTTTCTCAGAAAAGAACTCAGATCGTTCAGATTCTTTGCCAGGAGAGTCCCCGGCTTTCGAGCCCTACTCGTGGGAGTTGCTTTATCCATCATTGCTATTGGCATCTTGGCGTTAAACAATTCGTTTATATAAACACTTTTGACATAGCAGAATCCTTCTCAGGTTGATTTGTGTGCCACTCGTCATCAGACAGTGAAACGTCCGGTCTAGCCCTTAGCTGAGGGATCTTCACTCCTGTCCTGCCATCCATATCCGTGCCCACCCGAACCATGGGAAAGAAAGTTTGTCAGAAATTACTTGTACTTGAGGGCAATGATAAAGTGAAGAAAATTATAGAAACAATGAAATGAAGCTATGGCTCGAACTATTGGAGAAGCCACCATAGAATATATCCATGAGCTTCTCAAGCACTTCTTCTTCCAATTACTTTGTGACGATTTCAAGGAAAAGTGAATGATTTCAATCAAGAAAAGAATCATATGCTCGATCCGTCGTAACAAGAGGGATAAGAAAGTCTCAACTCCAACCGCGGGAGCATTTACTATTTGGAAGTGTGCGAACGTAGCTGGTGGATCGGGGAAACAGGAAATCCTTGTGGTAATGCCGTGGGAATAGGAGTTGTTAGAGCGAGGTATTGCAATGAAACAGATTGTTCAATAGATTTCTTCATTGCTAAGGGTAAATGGCATTTTCATGGTCAAAATTCCAGAGAGGAGTTCCGAGCTTCAAGGATGCCGGATCGCACCATTCATAAGAGAAACCCTTGGGTGCCCGATGAGGCACAAAACAGATAACCAGACTGTGCCCTGGGCAAGGAAATAACCATGGCAAGCCACGAAAGGAATGAATAAGCTCCCTCCGGGCTCTCCCTTCGGAGTTTCACGCCAGTGGAACTCACAAAAGCAGCGCAGCTAATGAATCAATGAATCCGTGGGCAAATCGTTGTGTCCATACATTTGATGTGCCTTTTGAAAGTCGCATTTGTTTTCAACAATCGGAAATGGGAATATTCCATTCCATGGCATAGTTCTCAATGTTAGTAAACGGAGTGCGTTATCAACTCAATAATAAATCTCCCCTACACCGTAACCGGATTACATTCATTCAAGTTGGCAATCCCCTGATCTTTGCTTCCGGTGTGCGATCCGAATTGACATATAATGACCGTAGTTAGCAGGCAATGGCCAAGGTCAGTGCATCTCGAACTAGTGGGTCACTATATCTAAACTATCTAATACAACTATGGAATGCGCTTTGAATTGCACTTCTGCTCGTAACCACTACGAACCGGAAAGGAAGGAAGCAGCTTTAGAGGAGGGATGCCGTCAAACAAAGGATTTTTTATATGCTAAAGATACCGGTTCAATATGTCATTTCCGAAACCGAGGACCACACCGCTGGGAGGACAACTCAAGCACCAAAGACAAGGTATCGCTCGTAAAAGTGATTTTCATCGTAGTACTCGCTCTAGCGTTAGGTTCAATGCAGCGTGTAAATACCTCTAGCCCTAGGGAAGGGGGCGTGCCGTTCCCAATGGTGGAATTGCTTCTTGTCTGCTTTGCCGAGGAGAGCGCTCGCTACCCGATCCCCCTAAGCTAATGTAGTTCCCAGGTTGCCTACTAGATACCGTTTACGGCTATATCCGTGTAGGAAGCCGAGGAAAGAGATAATTGATAGTTGCCAAAACCACGTAAAAGAAATGAGATTGAACATATTTCAATTCAACAAATTCTGATTGTTTCATTATCAAATGCAAGGGATGTGGGACCAGGTTCTATTATTGGAGTTAAGCGGTGTAGGAGCCGTGCCGTTCCTGTGTATTAGCTCGTTGTTAGCAGCCCCGAAGGGCGTAAAGGGGGTAAAAGATTTCTCGGAAGCAGCTCTTCGCCTGTGGGAACTTGCTCTTTTCTTTTGTTTTAAAATGCAACCTATGCTGAAACAGCCGAATAAAAACCAAAAAGTAAAGAGGTGGATCAGTTGATCCTTTTCTCGATTGAATGCGCTTTCTATCTATCTATACCGGTACCAGGAAAAGCAGAATAAGCAGTTGAGCACCAAGAAATTCCTGTTTCAAGTAAGTACGAAGGGGCAAGAGAGACTGTCATAATATTACTATGGGAGACGGATCCTGTTAAGTCAGTACGAATGTGATACGAAAAATCCTCTTCCATTCTTTCCGGCTGGGCAACATGACTGATGGGAATGTTCGCTACTGCTTCGGCGTCCATCTCATACATATGTTCTCTGACCACCTCCATATTCCACGGCCTGGTTGCAGCATGGATAAGATCCGACACAAACATAGGTGGATCATTGGACCGCGGGCACAGCGGCGTCATAACATCTTGTTTCTCAAGAGTACGTAGCAATCGGTCCTTCTTGGAGTTCAACAAAATGAACAGTAGCTAAATTGGAACTAAGGTGACCGATCATCCACCGGTGGGTAGAAATATGAATGTTGACTAGGGTCCCCTGTGCTCATTTGATTCTGAGTCGGCAGCATATCAAGCTCCTAGCCCCGCCTTAACAACCCTCATAGTGTTATGTCCCCCGATCGATAGCTTAATACATTTCAGTATTTGGCTTGCTTTCTTCATTTTCCTTGCGTAGGTAGAAACCTTTCTGGGTGTGTCAGCACACCAAATTATATGACTATATTCAATATGCCCTGATGTCCATAGTACCGTACTCAGACGACCCTACCCTTCCTAAGAATAGTAGGATTACATTCATCGTTCCAGCTGTAAACACAGTTTCTAGTTTGACTGAATGAGAGTCATGCAATAGGCATCAGTAGGGAGTGCGAAAGCAAAAGCTAAGTGATCGGACTAACACAGAGTGCATTTCTCCCGGGTAAGCTTATGTTCCTGATATCTGATACCTATGTTTGCTCCTTATTTTATTAATAATTGATCCAATTTATACGAAAAATACGTAGGTTGAAGAAGTTATCAAGAAAAATGATTGGGATCTTTCAATATGCTATTCTTGATATCATGTTTTTTATTCTTGATCCTATCAAGTATGGATTCTAGATTGTTAGTTGGAGCATCCTGACCAGTCTAGTTTATTGTGATATGATCCTGAGGGACTCTTCAAATACATGTAGGGAGTCACACAGGTCTCCGACATATCAAATTGTATCTGGATTTGAGTCAGAGCATTTCCTCTGATTCCTAGCTCAGAAATCTTTGCTTTATTTACTAAAGATTGGAGCACACAAGCGCACACGCAGTAATCTGATTGAGAAAATGGATAGTTGCTGCCATCGATATTAAAGAGTCTGTCTAGTGCCAAAAAGGTCCTTCCAAGGCCTGAGCTATCAAATTCATGTGATACACACTTTGTTCTCTGCGGATCACACTCAGCTTACTACAACTGAGGGTAGGATTGGTTGCACAACGCATGCTATCCATTTGTTATTGGTGATAGGAGGATGGCTCAATCATTGAACTAGCATTGAACAACCTACTTCAGAAAAAACTTAGAGTTAACCATCTAGTGCGAAAGTGCTAGTTTCCCCCTCCCAGAGGTGAGAAGGGAGATATGAGTGTGGCGGTATCTTTTCCACTTTTGATAGAAGCCCACATGCCCACTCTTCTATCCCACCTATCCACATGGGGTATCAGTGGCCTCGTGATCTCCATGAACAGAGATCACTACACAAAAACAACTATATGAAAAACTTGCTTGCTTCTTCGAATCTCGAAATAACAAGACATATAGAAAGTGTTTCTGTGATTTTTCCATTCTCTTCGGGGAACCTATAGAAAGATTATCAGACGGCTTTCATTCCCTTCAGGGGGGTGTTCCTTCAGAGCAGTCCATATCATCAGATGAACTCCCTGATTCATTAGTTGATGAATCATCAGTTAAGTCATAATCCGTGCCGAGATCCGATTCATCAGTTGATGAATCATCAGTTAAGTCATAATCCGTGCCAAGATCTGATACGTCTCCAACGTATATATAATTTTTGATTGTTCCATGCTATATTATATTCTGTTTTGGACATTATTGGGCTTTATTATACACTTTTATATTATTTTTGGGACTAACCTATTAACCGGAGGCCCAGCCCAGAATTGCTGTTTTTTTGCCTATTTCATAGTTTCGCAGAAAAAGAATATCAAACGGAGTCCAAACGGAATGAAACCTTCGGGAACGTGATTTTCGGAACGAACGTGATCCAGAGGACTTGGACCCTACGTCAAGACATCAACCAGGAGGGCACGAGGTAGGGGGCGCGCCTACCCCCCCCCCCCCAGACACGCCCTCCACCCTCGTGGGCTCCACGTTGCTCCACCGACGTACTTCTTCCTCCTATATATACCTACGTACCCCCAAACTACCAGATACGGAGCCAAAAACCTAATTCCACCGCCGCAACCTTCTGTACCCATGAGATCCCATCTTGGGGCCTTTTCCGGAGCTCCGCCGGAGGGGGCATCGATCATGGAGGGCTTCTACATCAACGCCATAGCCTCTCCGATGATGTGTGAGTAGTTTACCTCAGACCTTCGGGTCCATAGTTATTAGCTAGATGGCTTCTTCTCTCTTTTTGGACCTCAATACAATTTTCTCCCCCTCTCTTGTGGAGATCTATTCGATGTAATCTTCTTTTGCGGTGTGTTTTTTGAGACCGATGAATCGTGGGTTTATGATCAAGTTTATCTATGAACAATATTTGAATCTTCTCTGAATTCTTTTATGTATGATTGGTTATCTTTGCAAGTCTCTTCGAATTATCAGTTTGGTTTGGCCTACTAGATTTATCTTTCTTGCAATGGGAGAAGTGCTTAGCTTTGGGTTCAATCTTGCGGTGTCCTTTCCCAGTGACAGTAGGGGCAGCAAGGCACGTATTGTATTGTTGCCATCGAGGATAAAAAGATGGGGTTTATATCATATTGCATGAGTTTATCCCTCTACATCATGTCATCTTACTTAAAGTGTTACTCTGTTCTTATGAACTTAATACTCTAGATGCATGCTGGATAGCGGTCGATGTGTGGAGTAATAGTAGTAGATGCAGGTAGGAGTCGGGGACGTGATGCCTATATACATGATCATACCTAATATTCTCATAACTATGCTCAATTCTGTCAATTGCTCAACAGTAATTTGTTCACCCACTGTAATACTTATGCTCTTGAGAGAAGCCACTAGTGAAACCTATGGCCCTCGGGTCTATTTTCCATCATATTAATCTCCCGACAACAAGCTATTTCTGGTGCCGTTTTTATTTTGTTTTCTTTACTTTGCATCTTTATCATAAAAATGCCAAAAATATTATCTTATCATATCTCTCAGATCTCACTCTCGTAAGTGATCGTGAAGGGGTTGACAACCCCTTTATTGCATTGGTTGCGAGATCTATTTGTTTGTGTAGGTGCGAGGGACTCGTGCGTGGCCTCCTACTGGATTGATACCTTGGTTCTCAAAAACTGAGGGAAATACTTACGCTACTTTGCTGCATCACCCTTTCCTCTTCAAGGGAAAACTAACGCAGTGCTCAAGAGGTAGCAAGAAGGACTTCTGGCACCGTTGCCGGGGAGGCTTACGCAAGGTCAAGTCAAGATTTGGACTCCCGACAATGAGCCATTTCTGGTGCCGTTGCTGGGGAGTCTACGCAAAAGTCAACATACCAAGTACCCATCACAAACCCTTAGCTCCCGCATTACATTATTTGCCATTTGCCTCTCGTTTTCCTCTCCCTCACTTCACTCTTGCCGTTTTATTCGCCTTCTTCCCGTATGCCTTTCTGTTTGTGTTTCCACGTGCCTTCTATTTTCTTGCATCTTTGCTTTCTAAAAATCTATTGATATGGATCCACTTAAAGTGTTCTACTTGGATCATCTTCGATCCTTATGCGCTCGTGCTGAAACCCCAACTAGCCTAGTTGATGGGAAATCCTTAGATGAGCATGCTCATTTTGTGCGTCACCGTTTATCTGAAAAAGGGAGACTCTTATGGAATCAAATAAACAAATTGTTGTGTTATGCTTGGAATCTTTGTGAAATTTGTGATTTTACTTGTTGCTCTAAGAACCCTAAAAAACACCTTCCCTACCTTTGTGAGTTTAATGAAAATGAAATCTTATCTTCTTATGCAAAGGGTGTTTATAGTTACTATGATATCGAACAAATTGAAGAATTTGTTACTTTTGAGGGTGCTTATGAAGTTGCTTCTTTGATTGAAAAGTATGATATTACTCTCTACGAATCTGAAAATTTTGACATACTTAAATATTGCTATGAAAACTATACTCATAATGTCTATGTCAAAGAATTTATTGAGAGAATGACCGTTGCTTTTGAAGAAAATAATGATACGCATGAATCTATAGATAATGATGATTCTGATGATTTTATTGAAATATCCCTTGATGAACATGATGCTTGCTATTCTTGTGGCCATGATGCCAATATTTATGAAGATGAATTTGCTATAGTTCCTTATGTTAAACTTGAGATCGTTGCTATTGCACCCATACTTGGTAGTTCCTTCGATAAAAAGCATGATTGCAATGATTTTACTATAAATTCTCTTGATGTCAATTGTGCTAATTATATGCAAAACCCTAAGCTTGGGGATGCTAGTTTTTCTATGTCTACTACTTGTTGCAATGATCATGATTGGGGTGATTCTTCTTATGATCTTGAAAATTTATTTAAGCCCCATGATAAATATGAGATTGATAATAATGTTTGCAATATTATTGTAAGTGGGTTTGGAAGAGTGTCAACTTTAGATCCCACATATTTTGAGAATGTTCAATCTTATGAAGTTTTTGATAAAAGTGGGTTTGGAGAGGTCATGACTTTAGTTAATGTTAATCCCACTATTTTGGAAGAGTGTCAACTTTGCATGCAGGTGGATCGTGTTGAGAATATGTTATGTTATAGATATTTTGTTGAATTTGCCTATGATACTACATGTAATTATTATGAGAGAGGAAAATATGGTTGTAGAAATCTTTATCTTACTAAATTACCTCTCGTCATGTTGAGATTGCTATTGTTTCTTTCCACTTCCTTGCATATGCTAGTTCTTGCTTGTCTTGATAATTTGTTTGCTTATAAGATGCCTATGCATAGGAAGTATGTTATACTTAGATGTGTTTGTCACGTGTTTTATGATGCTCCCTTTGTGCTTCAATTCTTGTCTTTCTTGTGAACATCATTGAAATATTTATGCCTAGCTAGGGGCGTTAAACGATAGCGCTTGTTGGGAGGCAACCCAATTTTATTTTTAGCTTTTTTTTGCTTCTGTTTAGGAATAAATATTTGATCTAGCCTCTGGTTAGATGTCTTTTTATGTTTTAATTAGTGTTTGTGCCAAGTTTAACCTATAGGATTTTCTTGGATGATAGTTATTTGATCTTGCTGTAAATTCCAGAAACTTCCTGTTCACGAAAATAATTGTTAAAAATCACCAGAACGTGATAAAATATTGATTCCAATTGCTTCTGATCAATAAACAATTTCTAGGTCTTCCTATTTCGGTAGATTTTTTGGAGTTCCAGAAGTTTGCGTTAGTTACAGATTACTACAGACTGTTCTGTTTTTGAT
Source organism: Triticum aestivum (assembly GCF_018294505.1). NCBI lineage: Eukaryota > Viridiplantae > Streptophyta > Magnoliopsida > Poales > Poaceae > Triticum > Triticum aestivum. The sequence goes on along the minus strand of NC_057802.1, from coordinate 400,941,990 downwards.
AGATTCTGTTTTCCGTGTGTTGTTTGCTTATTTTGATGAATCTATGGCTAGTAAAATAGTTTATAAACCATAGAGAAGTTGTAATACAGTAGGTTTAACACCAATATAAATAAAGAATTAGTTCATTACAGTACCTTGAAGTGGTCTTTTGTTTTCTTTCGCTAACGGAGCTCACGAGATTTTCTTCTGAGTTTTGTGTTGTGAAGTTTTCAAGTTTTGGGTGAAAGATTTGATGGATTATGGAACAAGGAGTGGCAAGTGCCTAAGCTTGGGGATGCCCATGGCACCCCAAGATAATCTAAGGATGCCTAAAAGCCAAAGCTTGGGGATGCCCCGGAAGGCATCCCCTCTTTCGTCTACTTCCATCGGTAATTTTACTTGGAGCTATATTTTTATTCACCACATGATATGTGTTTTGCTTGGAGCGTCTTGTATTATTTGAGTCTTTATTTGTTAGTTTGCCACAATCATCCTTGCTGTACACACCTTTTGAGAGAGTCACACTTGATTCGGGATTTATTAGAATACTCTATGTGCTTCACTTATATTTTTTGAGCTATATAGTTTTGCTCTAGTGCTTCACTTATATCTTTTAGAGCACGGTGGTGGATTTGTTTTATAGAAACTATTGATCTCTCATGCTTCACTTATATTATTTTGAGGATCTTAAAATATCATGGCAATTTGCTTTAATTAATATCATGAGAAATTTGATGCTTGATAATTGTTTTGAGATATAAAGGTCGTAATATCATAGTTGTGCTGGTTGAGTAATTGTGGAATTGAAAAATACATGTGTTGGAGTTTGTGATTCCCGTAGCATGCACGTATGGTGAACCGTTATGTAACGAAGTAGGAGCATGAGGTATTTGTTGATTGTCTTCCTTTGTGTGGTGGTCGGGATCGCGCGATGGTTAACTCCTACCAACCCTTCCCCTAGGAGCATGCGTAGTAGTACTTTGCTTCGAGGGCTAATAAATTTTTCCAATAAGTATATGAGTTCTTTATGACTAATGTGAGTCCATGGATTATACGCACACTTACCTTTCCGCAATTTTCTAGCCTCTTCGGTACCGTGCATTGCCCTCTCTCACCTTGAGAGTTGGTGCAAACTTCGCCGGTGCATCCAAACCCCGTGATATGATACGCTTTATCACACATAAACCTCCTTATATCTTCCTCAAAACAGCCACCATACCTACCTATCATGGCATTTCCATAGCCATTCCGAGATATATTGCCATGCAACTTTCCAGCGTTTCGTTTATCATGACACGCTCCATTATTGTCATATTGCTTTGCATGATCATGTAGTTGACATTGTATTTGTGGCAAAGCCACCGTTCATAATTCTTTCATGCATGTCGCTCTTGATTCATTGCATATCCCGGTACACCACCGGAGGCATTCATATAGAGTCATATTTTGTTCTAAGTATTGAGTTGTAATTCATGAGTTGTAAGTAAATAAAAGTGTGATGATCATCATTATTAGAGCATTGTCCCAAGTGAGGAAAGGATGATGGAGACTATGATTCCCCCACAAGTCGGGATGAGACTCCGGACTAAATAAATAATAAAAAAAGAGGCCATAAAAAAAAGAGAAAAGGCCCAAATAAAAAAATGAGAGAAAAAGAGAGATGGGACAACGTTACTATCCTTTTACCACACTTGTGCTTCAAAGTAGCACCATGATCTTCATAATAGAGAGTCTCTCATTTTGTCACTTTCATATACTAGTGGGAAGTTTCATTATAGAACTTGGCTTGCATATTCCAATGATGGGCTTCCTCAAATGCCCGAGGTCTTCGTGAGCAAGCAAGTTGGATGCACACCCACTTAGTTTCTTTTTGAGCTTTCATACACTTATAGCTCTAGTGCATCCGTTGCATGGAAATCCCTACTCCTCGCATTAACATCAATTGATGGGCATCTCCATAGCCTGTTGATTAGCCTCGTTGATGTGAGACTTTCTCCCTTTTTGTCTTCCCACATAATCCCTACCATTATACCTTATTCCACCATAGTGCTATATCCATGGTTTGCGCTCATGTATTGCGTAAGAGTTGAAAAGGCTGAAGCGCGTTAAAAATTATGAACCAATTGCTTGGCTAAAACCGGGGTCATACATGATATGAATATTTTGTGTGGGGAAGATGGAGCATAGCCAGACTATATGATTTTGTAGGGATAACTTGCTTTGGCTATGTTATTTTGATAAGACATAATTGCTTAGTTAGTATGCTTGAAGTATTATTGTTTTTATGTCAACATTAAACTTTTATCTTGAATCATATCAAATCTGAACATTCATGCCACAATAAGAAGAATTATATTGAAATTATGCCAAGTAGCATTCTACATCAAAAATTCTGTTTTTACCTACTCGAGGACGAGCAGGAATTAAGCTTGGGGATGCTTGATACGTCTCCAACGTATCTATAATTTTTTATTGTTCCATGCGATATTATATTCTGTTTTGGACATTATTGGGCTTTATTATACACTTTTATATTATTTTTGGGACTAACCTATTAACCGGAGGCCCAGCCCAGAATTGAAGTTTTTTGCCTATTTCAGAGTTTCGCAGAAAAAGAATATCAAACGGAGTCCAAACGGAATGAAACCTTCGGGAACGTGATTTTCGGAACGAACGTGATCCAGAGGACTTGGACCCTACGTCAAGACATCAACTAGGAGGGCACGAGGTAGGGGTGCGCCTACCCCCCCCCCCCCAGGCGCGCCCTCCACCCTCGTGGGCCCCACGTTGCTCCACCGACATACTTCTTCCTCCTATATATACCTACGTACCCCCAAACTACCAGATACGGAGCCAAAAACCTAATTCCACCGCCGCAACCTTCTGTACCCATGAGATCCCATCTTGGGGCCTTTTCCGGAGCTCCGCCGGAGGGGGCATGGATCATGGAGGGCTTCTACATCAACGCCATAGCCTCTCCGATGATGTGTGAGTAGTTTACCTCAGACCTTCGGGTCCATAGTTATTAGCTAGATGGCTTCTTCTCTCTTTTTGGACATCAATACAATGTTCTCCCCCTCTCTTGTGGAGATCTATTCGATGTAATCTTCTTTTGCGGTGTGTTTGTTGAGACCGATGAATCGTGGGTTTATGATCAAGTTTATCTATGAACAATATTTGAATCTTCTCTGAATTCTTTTATGTATGATTGGTTATCTTTGCAAGTCTCTTCGAATTATCAGTTTGGTTTGGCCTACTAGATTGATCTTTCTTGCAATGGGAGAAGTGCTTAGCTTTGGGTTCAATCTTGCGGTGTCCTTTCCCAGTGACAGTAGGGGCAGCAAGGCACGTATTGTATTGTTGCCATCGAGGATAACAAGATGGGGTTTATATCATATTGCATGAGTTTATCCCTCTACATCATGTCATCTTACTTAAAGCGTTACTCTGTTCTTATGAACTTAATACTCTAGATGCATGCTGGATAGTGGTCGATGTGTGGAGTAATAGTAGTAGATGCAGGCAGGAGTTGGTCTACTTGTCTCGGACGTGATGCCTATATACATGATCATACCTAGATATTCTCATAACTATGCTCAATTCTGTCAATTGCTCAACAGCAATTTGTTCACCCACCGTAATACTTATGCTCTTGAGAGAAGCCACTAGTGAAACCTATGGCCCCCGGGTCTATTTTCCATCATATTAATCTCCCGACAACAAGCTATTTCTGGTGCCCTTTTTATTTTGTTTTCTTTACTTTGCATCTTTATCATAAAAATACCAAAAATATTATCTTATCATATCTATCAGATCTCACTCTCGTAAGTGATCGTGAAGGGATTGACAACCCCTTTATTGCGTTGGTTGCGAGGATTTATTTGTTTGTGTAGGTGCGGGGACTCGTGCGTGGCCTCCTACTGGATTGATACCTTGGTTCTCAAAAACTGAGGGAAATACTTACGCTACTTTGCTGCATCACCCTTTCCTCTTCAAGGGAAAACCAACGCAGTGCTCAAGAGGTAGCAAGATCCGATTCATCAGTTGATGAATCATCACTCTCCACAGAATCATCATATACGTAGTGATCTTCGCCACCTCCCCCCTGTTGCCAAAAACCTTCATGTTCGGGGGGCAGCTCATTAAGATCTCATTCATGGATAATAAAAACGTACTCTTCTCCTTTTCCCAAATAGTCGACGGTCTTACACCATTGGGATACTTCGGATAGACTGGTAATTCCAAGTATTCCATTATTATTATTAAATAAGAGAATATAAAAAGTAAAGAGGAGAAGACATAACCAGAAAAATTGTGAGAAATAAGTCAATTTATCAAGTTGAGGCATTTCGATTTGGATTTCAAATAAGAAAGAGAAGACTCTGAACCATACTTTTGCTATTTTATATCTATGCACGAGTCGAGAAAACCGTTTTTTTTCACTGGGATTTCTTGGATTTCTTGTTGATTCTGCTTCCCCTTAGCTCCAGCTTTTCCCTCGCCGACCCTTTTATTTCCCGAAAAGGCATTCATTGTTCGTTCTATGCCAGGAACCAGATTTGAACTGGTGACACGAGGATTTTCAATCCTCTGCTCTACCAACTGAGCTATCCTGACTATTTATTGTGCATCATCCTAGTAGAGTACTTGTATCTATGTCAATTAAAGGGACTAAAAAAGAAAAAAGTATTCTCAAATTGGACTTAGTAAATATCAGGATAATGATATGGATTGTGAATGACTTACTTAATAATAGGGATTACTTGCTTATACTATAATATGTTCATTTGTATGAATGGGATAAGATCCAAAGAAGTCAGTTCGGATCCGTTTGTGAAAGAGTACAATAAGAAAGATAGTGAATCTTGTTTGAACCATTAATGAAAAATAGAGGTTGGTACAATAGTTAGGAAGTAAAATGGGCTTTTTATTGGGGATAGAGGGACTTGACTTGAACCCTCACGATTTAGAAAGTCGGCGGATTTTCCTCTTACTAGAAATTTCATTGTGGTCGGTAACATTGGTGAATTAACAGAAATGGAAAGAGAGGGATTTGAACCCTCGGTAAACAAAAGCCTACATAGCAGTTCCAATGCTACGCCTTGAACCACTCGGCCATCTCTCCTACATAATCTTATTATTGACCAGAAACTGAGTGAATAGCGAGTTTTCGTATCACTAAAGTATAGGTACAACCGATCACAGGTTCCATAGGGAGTTTGACTTCCTTTCCAATTTCATATTTCTCAACAACAACTTCTCTCATCCCCACGGATCTATTCAAAATTCTAGAATCGTCCCATGTTTCTATTTCAATTGTATGGCGTGGCGTATACACGTTATGCAAACAGAACGTATGGTTACTTTAGTCTATTTTCTCATGGCTTGTTAAACCTTTATTTTTTCTTTTTGGATCATAACCAAATAAAAACTTCTCGAGTTATCAGAATCCATAGTCAAATTCAGTCCTTGGATATTCAAGTTAGATGAAATAGTAATAGTTTGGCTCACATTGGTATACTACGAAATCCAATCTGATTCAAATATTGAATATCTCTCCTTGTCGGGACAATTTAAGCAGAATAAAATATCTATTATCGATTTTTTAGAATCGAATTAGTCTGTTTTTTTTGCTATTTCGTACTATATAATTCCTTTGTTTATGGGATCATTTTCCCCTAGGGTTTCCAATCAATGGGGGCGTAGTATAGGTAGTTAGAGAGTGTATGCTCCCCTAGCTTGAATTCTTTTTACCCATTCTTTGAGAGTGATAGGTTTGATTTTTCCGTACCGTAATAGAAGAGCTCAGAAGAAAGACCTAATTATATAAAAACACGACCATTCAAGCTAAAGATCAGAGGATCCGTAATAGGACTCTCATAGACTTGCCGGGAAATAGAAAATTTGGAATCGGCTTTTCTTTTGCGCTAAAAAAACACAAAAGAGAAAGAGGAAATGCCATAGCCTATAGCGTCTGTTGGATTTTTTAGGGGTATATAGCGTCTGTTAGATTTTTTGTTTTTTCGAGAAAACTTTCAATCTATTCATATTCATTCATAGATGTACAACGAACACCAGAAATAATAAAAATTACATCCAGGTCCGTGGACTACCTAGCGACGACTACAAGCACTGAAGCGAGCCGCGTCTATTAGATGTCGTAGCACAGCAGGCGCTCATGCACATGGGTTGGACAAATAAGCTTGCTAGACCGCTCACATGTGTGTTTGCTCGGCTTGATTTCTTTTTGTTGCTCGTCTTCTTTCTTTCGCTCGTGTTGTTGTGTTGTTCAAGAAAAACTGGCAACCGACTTTTTTAACTAAACAATGATAGCAAATTTTAAAAAATCATAAAAATGTTCATGAATTTAAAAAAGTTCACGAATTTGAAAAAAGTTCATGAAGTTGAAAAAAAGGGTCGAGAATTAGAAAAATTTAGCGCATTGCGAATGAGTTAATTGTTCTATGATATTAATGTAACTAGCCATGATGACCTCCCCTTAAAAACCATTATAAATAAAAAATCATGTTAGGTCCTTCATTTCTTGACAATACAAACATACATGATTTAGACAACTTATAGCCACCATGCAATGTTTCCAACATGTACAGTCACTAGCATGATGGTATACCATGCAAGTTAATGCAGTTGTAAGAGTAGGAGCACCTTGTTATGATTGTTTTGGCTATGTAGAAATGACATGTTTTTATGGTAAAAATCCATCGTACGCACTCGCTTTGTTCACGGTCTACTCTACAAAGACCAAAGCATCGCCATTGTGTACGGTGGTGTGTACACTGTTGGAGCAGGTGACGAGGGATGTGTTTAGCCCCGCATGGTTGGCAACATAGTCCACGAACACGCCCTCCACCCACCGCGCGTAAATCACATTGTGCATGGTATCGATCTAGTGTAACTTTGTTTTGGTCGTCACCTTTATCTATTCTTGTGTGTGTTAGCGTTGGTTGTGTTCATCCTAGTCGAGTGAGGCCAGGTGTATGAACATTATGCTTTATATCCTCTTAATGCTACAATATGAGGTAATAAAAGTGACTATGGAGGAAAAGTGTGTTACATCATAATCTCATGAGTACTAGAGAAAGTTCTAGAAACAAAAAGTACCTTATATTTAAGTTGTATGTGCGAGCTCTAGTAATTTTCTCTTGTATTTGTGGAGTTCGAGCAGCTGTGCTTGTGGGAATAACTAGTAGGGATGTCCTCATCAAACTCCGAAATGATCTTGTGAAACACTTGTCGGAACCTCATAGGCAATACTCAGCATGCATCATCATGCCTTTATCATGCTTATTATTTATTTCATTTGAACCCCTATGTTGCGTTTGACTTTGAACTTTTAAATATTAAATATCTTTGAAATGTGTGCAATAATTGGCATTGTGTGCAAATATAGTCGAAATGGGGTTTATGTATGCGAAAGGAGAGGGAGATCAGTGGAAATTTTATTGGGAGTTAAGATTATGGCAAGGACTAGTTCCCACCCTCCCAAAGCACTTAAACATAGTGAGGTTAAGTTTAGGAGGTAGTATATGGAGTTCATTTTTAGGGGGAGGAAAGAGATATGTAATCAAACAACCCTTGCACAAGTTCCACTTGATATTATCTTTTTTTCAAACCATTTGCGAGAGTTGCATGTATTCATTAATATAGAAAGGAGATAGCAACACTAAAGATGGCAGGACCAACACAATGCGAAAGTTGGCACAACATGAGAGCACAACACAACCTAATAAACGGTGAATGGTCTAAGGATTTTGTACACAAGCACCAACCAAGCGACTTAGGCAAAAGACTAGCAACCCAAGCAAGAACGAGTATGGACAACAGACATGTAAGAAAGCACAACCATAGATCGAAGGACCTGCAACAATTCAGAGAGATGACCCCGATAGCATAAGCACGAGCCCTCTAGGATGGCACATGCCAATGGTCCAAAGTCACACTTGCTTGAAAAAGAGTGTCAGGGTGAAGACGACCACGACATCATAACTGGCATAGCACCGAAGCAAGGAGAACACGACCACATAGATGTCTCACCACCAAACAGACTCACACACCGAGAAACCAGGTGGGGAAAGATCCACAAAAGAGAGGTTAACCTAGCAACAAGGGAAGGGCATCAATGACCGCGGAGAGGACTGCACACATCCAAACGACCAAAATAAAGACCATATTCAGTCACATCAAGGTGAGCGAGGCGACAGAGAGAGCGGAATGCCAAATCTTGTGGTCTGATGCCAGGATCTGGACAACGTCGACCAAGGCGGGGTGGGGCACCAGATTCGACGATGGGATGCCCAGATCTGGCCGAAGAAAAATGAGGGGAGGTGGAGAAACACCAAAGCTCAGTGGAAACATCATAATGAGGTCACAAATCAGCATCTACTAAGGACGATCGGAGGAGGCGGAACTCCAGATGCGAACGAAAATGAAGGAGGGGAGGGGGAGGATGACTGATACAACACCTTGACTAAACCACAAACCCACAACATGGCAACCATGGGAATCGAGGAGGGAGCGGAGCAGCATTACCAATGACGACTAGGAGCACAACTATATGGTCGTCCCATAGTTGCTGCCCGCCGAAGAGAACGACTACATGGTTGAATGCCCTACAAGATTTGGCTCACGCCCGACTAAAGATGCAAGTGAGAGAGGTTTCCTCGCCACCGCTGACCTCGCTGGTCATGTGGACTCGTCGACGGCAACCTTGAGCAACGATGAAATTAAAGACAAGGAGTGTTGGTAGTGGTATAGAACTGGGCGACTAGGGTTTGGGGATGAGAGGTCAGTCACTGTCACCTAAGCACCTCACACAAGCACGTAAACTTGTCATTATGTCACCTCTTATTGGGTGATTCTACACAAACAACGGGAATAGTTATATGATGTCTTGTTGGATGATGACATGACTATGTTTACGTTTATACTCTCGTTCCGTCCCCTAACCCTAGCCATCTAGGGCAAACTTTCCCCTCCAGACTTCACCGGCGAGCCCGTGGATTCGGCTCCCCTCTGCCCGCCGCACCACCAACCGGTGACAGGAAGGGGAATCCCGATGCCTCCGCTCCGTCTAGTAGCTTAGGTTAGGGTTTTTAGTCCTTGCAGGTGTGGCGCTCATGCAGATGGCGGTGCTTTGTCTTCGAGATTGTTTTTCGAGTTTCGATCCTCCCCGAGTTCGTCCGTATGGACATACTCGGTGAAGCTCCGTCGTAGATTCTAGTCGTCTCCTTGGGGCGGTGAGGTCAGGGTTTCTCGTCATGTGGCGAGTTTTGGTGTTAGGTGCTTCAGATCTATGCAAGAATTCAACGGCGACAATTGCGGCTTTAGGGTGCTAGTCCTTAGGGGCACGTGCACGGAGACTTCCCGACTATCATCGACAAGGTCAAGCCAGCTCCGATAGGGAAGTGGCGACAATAGCGCGTCGGCGGCACGTTCTGGCAGCAGTAGTAGTCGTTCGGTGGTCTTGTTGAGGATATGACCATTAGAGTCACCCGCCCAGGAGGGGCCGGGTTACGTTATAATGATCATCACGTGAAGCCCAATACCAGGCTAGAGGATGGCGGATCAATAGTGGGCTTAAGACCCGGAGGCGGCTTAAGGCCCGTAGTGATAAACCGCCATTATGGCAAGACTTGTAATGTAAGGCAAGAGTAGATAAGAGTCCGAGCCGGATACTGTTATAAGCCGGCCGGGACTCTGAGAGCCGCGGGGCGTCAACCTCTCTATATAAAGGGACGACCCGGCGGCGGTTCAGGGACAAGTAAGACCAAATCGATAACCAGGCAAGGCGGTTTAGCTCCTGGTCGTCGAAACCCTAATCAATACAACCTCAACTGGACGTAGGCTTTTACCTTCACTGTAAGGGGCCGAACCAGTATAATCCTCGTATCCTTTGTCCCGCTTAACCCCTTTAAGCTTCCTAGCTGCGATGGCTCCACGACTAAGTCCTTGCACGAGGACATCTGCCGTGATAACTCCACGACAGTTGGCGCCCACCGTGGGGCCAGCGCACGGTCGATTTGAGTTCTTGAAGGGCAGCTTCGAAGGGCTCAAGGGATACGATGTGGGCCGGATGACCCAGAGTCGTCGTGGCAGGCTCTACATCGACGATGCAAATTGGGGCCCCGACGCCGGCTCAGTTGAGTACGGGTACCGGGTCCCCTTCGGCGGAATCCATATCTTTATTGGAAAGATTGGTGAGCCGGGCCCTGAGCCGGACCTCGGCGCCGATCTCATCGAGACGGCTCAGTGATATGACCCGCCCGGACTTTGCCTGCCTTGAAGCATGCTTTCGTGGGATGCATCCATGGAGAGCTCTCTGAAGGATCTGGATCTGGTGATGAGACGGCCGCCCGCTCTGACGGTGCGTCGTCCACGGATGAGTCAAACTCGTTGTATCAACTTCAAGATGGCAGGCTCAGGGGTTGTTCCGATGGCGACAGCATTCCGGACCCTTTTGAGCCGCCGAGCCGGGTTGGAATCTTCATGGCCGGCGCACAACCTGTTCAAAACCCCGCCGCCGGGTCAGGAAGCCATGTGCCCTCGCCGGCTCAGGTGCTGATGGATCTCACAGACAAGATGACGGTCCTGTTGACCACTATGGTTGCCCCGGCGGATCAAGCTCAGCATGACGCGGAGGTGGCACAGTTAAAGTTGGATCTAGCTTCATGTGTGCTGCTCCGTTTCATGCATATGATATATCAAAATGTTCGTTGTGAGATTCTCTTCATTTCGATCCATTGTGCCATGCTTTTTTGAGTCCATATTGATGCCCTAATCATCGTTGCAATAGTGCTATATGATGTTAACCTGCTGAAACTGTTATAATTTGGTGATTTGTCTTTTTCATTGCATTTTGTGTGTGCATCCTATGAGCATGATCTCTACATGAGTTTTGAACTACATCATGCCATCTTTACAGGGGTGCTTGTCTTGTATTTTTGTGATCTATATGGTGACTAGCACAAGCATGCAAAGTAGCCTCCATGATGTTGCTGATTTCTGTAACTGTCATTTCTGCTAAGTCTGTAGCTGTAACATTGTGATGCCATGTAAACCTACTGTCACCATGAGTTCTATGTATAATCTGGAGATGTTCACTAATGGTGTTTTGTTATACATGTTATGTTCTATCTACCCATGCTCTTGTTTGCATTTATAGACTGCTGTAGCTTGTTGTAATCATGCTCCAAAGTTGCTAAGTAATGTTGCTGTCAGACTGTTAACATGAAGTTCGTTATTGCCATGTGTTTTGCTAGTGATCCATGTACCCTATGACTATGCTATTGCCATGCTTAGCTTCATATTTATGCCATCTTACTGTTGGTTACCTTTTCATGCCATGTATTGCTCTGTAGTGAGTGGTTCAAGCTCACCAACATGCCTACTTATCGTTGTTCCTGCCATGCACTATTATTTTCACTAAGTCTGAATCTGTCATATTACTTGCTATGTTTACATGGGTGCCATCATATCTTGTGTGTATTTTTGGCTCGTGATTCATTGAACCCCTCGTCCACGCCGGAGCCCGAGTTATAGCAGGCATATGGTCTCAGCGACCGGCTCTAGCAACGTCCGACACCGTGATTTGCCTCCAGGCCACGGTCCGGTTCAGGGTGGAGCTTTTAACGTGGTAGACCAAGACAGAGCACGACGAGAGGCGGAGCAGGCGGCTCAGTTGACGGCTTACCAGCCACTCCCGGCTTATCCGACGGCTTCCATCGACGCGGGTATACCTACGAGGACTGGAGGTGTTCCTTGTCTGGTGCCGGCTCTCCGTAACGAACGTCTGCCCAAGGATTTCAAAGGGCCAAGGAAAGTGCCTAATTACACAGCCGATTTACAACCCGGAGCATGGATCGAGAGTTACGAGATGGCTATGGAGTTGCTGGAGGTCAGTGAAGCGGCAATGGCCAAGTACTTCACCATGATGTTAGATGGGACTGCCCGCACTTGGTTGAAAGGGCTGCCACCGAATTCTATCGGGTCTTGGGCTGAGCTAAAAGCCCGGTTCATCCAAAACTTCAAAGATACCTGTAGGCAGTCTATGTCAATCATGGATTTGACTAACTGTAAGCAGCAGGAGGGTGAGTCTACAACCCATTGGGTTCGCCGGGTCAAAGAGATAATACATTCATCCGATAAGATGGATGCCGGCTCTGCAGTCTTAATGTTAGAGCAGAATTGTCGTTTTGCGCCCCTGAAGATGAAGCTCGGGCGGCTCAAGCGAGATTGCAATGATATGGGTACGCTGATGGCGGCTCTGGTTAAGTACGCCGACTCTGATAGTACCAAGGATCCCGCGTCGGATGATGAAAGGACAGGGAAGGGAAAACGGAATGGCAATGGCAAGGGCCCCCAGCATAACCTGGCGAACCAGGGAGGTAACAAGCATAAGGCTAATGGCAGTATGGAGTTTGTGGCCAACGCTAGTTCACAGGGTAACAACCACCGGCGCAAGGGGAGACCACCTCCCCGCGCCGGCGGGTCAGGCCCGACGCTTGAGCAGTTGTTGAATAAGCCTTGTCCAAGGCATGGCTCTAGGGAAAAGCCGGCCACTCATCTGTGGAAGGACTGCGCAATCATGAAGGCCTTTAAAAATTTCAATGCTTTCAATGGCAACAGTGGCCCGGGCAGCGGCTCAGGCGCTGGCTGCTTTCATGGCCCGGGCGGCGGTTCAAATTCCGATTCTCAGAATGTTCAAGGGGGCTTTAATCAGCAGTCCGGCCAGGGTCATCAGCAGCAGCAGCAGGGGGATACCAGACCAATCCAAAGCAGCTCAATGGTGGACAGTATCATGTGTTTACCACCAATCTGTGCAAGCGAGATCAGAAGCTTCATAAAAGGGTTGTGAATGCTGTTGAGCCGGCGGTTCCACGCTATTTAAGATGGTCTGAGCAGCCTATTGTGTGGAGTAGGGGAGATCACCCTCCCTGGGTTGACAATCCGGGTCACCTGGCCCTGGTGGTGGCTCCGCAGGTGGGGGGATATAAATTCACTAAAGTGCTCATGGACGGAGGCAGCAGCATCAACATCCTCTATTATGAGACCTTCCGTCGTATGGGTTTGATTGATAAGAACCTCTGTCCTTTTCTCCTCCAAAGGTAAATGTGTTATTTCCATTACAACATTACATGGAGGTGGATCCGGCTTATGATCATATTCGAATATAGCCGTTAACAATATGATCACTTGGGGGCTTCCTGTTCAAACATAGGTCGTATTCGAACCAAAGAGAACATAGCTGTCGATACCCACTTGATTGGCAAATTGCCGAGCTCATTGGGGAGTTTTCCTTGATCATATTTGAATCATAGCTCAACCCCCTTTGGGAACCGACGTGGATCGTATTCGAATCAGCGTCGTTAAACAACTCTTAAGGTCATTTGGGGGCTTCCTGTTCAAACATGGGTCGTATTCGAACCTAAGAGAACATAGCTGTCGGTACCCTCTTGATCGGCAACGCCAAACCCACTGGGGGCTATATGATCGTATTCGAATCTTAGCTTAACCCCTTTGGGACGGTTCTCTGGTCGTATTCGAACCAGAAGCCCCTAAATTTTGATCTTTTGGTTGGCAATAAGTTTTTTTTGATCATATCAATAGTGTGCAAGGGCGGTTCTTACTCTGCCGACTTAAATTTGATTAACAATGTTGGTAGCACACAATAAGCATTATCGATGCTGTTGAGCCGGACTTGTGTTCTCAACCTCATTATTTGGGTTACATAAACCGGAAGTGTACTTGAAGGCTGGCAGGTATGCTCTTATGGTTATCTCGAAGATATGATCGAGAGCCGGTCTCTTACGACCTTCATTCATATTCCGGGTTATATGTAAAACATGTGACTCTCCATGCGGTAAGCCGCCTAGAGACTTGTGATTTGTTTTCCTATGCAGGACAATTAAAGACAGCTCTTTAAGCTTAAGGAAAGTAAATGATCAAACATAACCCGGAGGAATATAAAAGAGCAGCTTCAACAGAGTTAAGCGCTGCACACGTGCACGATGGCACGACAAAATTAAGTATTTGTCCTACTCTATTACAGGACTCCCCGAGTCCAAAAGGTGAGGCATTGTTTTAAGGTGTAACCATGAGCCGCCTAAAAAATCAAGGTGCTTGTTGGGTCGAAGCTTCCGGCTCATCCCTCTCCACTCCTCCGGCTGTTCCCATGACCTGGAAGGTTGATGATTTCCAGTCAATGCCGCTCAAAGCTTCAAATTGAGCCTCATCATCAATTAACCCGGCCGGGTCATCTTCTGGGGCGAAGGTGTGCTTACGAGTCGGCGGGATCAGGCTGATTGCTTCATAGCGTGGAGTTGGGATCCTCTGATTCTCCGCGTCATAGCCCGGCTGATACTTGGTAAGATCTGTGTCATTCCCAATCATGGTAGCCACCGGGCGCACGCTTTTCACACAGGCGGCGAAGTCTTTCTGGTCGAAGGGGGTCCCGTCTTCCTTCAGGCTGGGGTATCCAAGAGCGATGTCGGCCGGGTCTAGCTCCGGGAGAAAAGCCTTGACCCGGCTCAGAGCAGCTATAGCTCCGGCTCTTGCAGAGGCCCGTCTTAGCTCTTGGAAGCGCTGAGGAAGAACGGCAAGCCGCCTGAGTACGTCCGCCAGGTGAGTCGGAACCTCATTGGACAGAGCCACAACGGCTAAAGCACGCTGTGACCCGGTGTAGAGTTGCTCCACCAAGGTATAAACAGCCTTCAGCTTGGTCAGAACATTTTGATTAAGGTTGGAGCTTCTGGGACCTGTATAACAAAGTCAGGTAAGTTGATGGCAATGGTGGGACTTATGAGACATAAAGAATGTAAACTTGTTAAAAGCTTGCAGAATGACTTACCGAAGATTGCGGAGACCATCTGTGACACATGGCGTTTTAAGCCGGAGAGTTCAGCGGTTCTCTCAGTCAGAGCAGCCTCCGCTTGCTCGGCCCGGCTGAGCAAGGCAGTTTTCTCCTCGGCCCAAGTCTTTCTTTCTGTTTCAAATTTCTTCTTCAGTTTTTCTTGTGCAGCAACAATGAACTCAAATTTGGCATTGGCCTTCCGGGTCTCAGTTTCCTGAGTCTTCAAGCGGTTCTTCAGCTCAGAGATTTCAGATTCAAATTTCTTGCAGGCAGCCTGTACAAATTCCGGGTTACAGTTTGAGTAATTATCATGCAACGGTAAAGTCCCAAGCACTTTGCAAGCAAAGACGCTTGGCACTTGGGGGCTAATGTATGCTGAAAGATTCTATTTATAATTGCCGGTTCATGAAGGTAAGCCGGAAGTTGAGTCTACAACGTATTCTATCATAAGTAATAGACTTGGGGGCTAGCATGGTAAGGATGACTATGGAGTAAGCAAGAGAGTTGTACCTCAGATTTTTGTTGTATCTGCTTTACCATGTCAATCTCCAGGTCCCGGCTGTTGTGCACTTGACCAATGTAACCAGAAACAATGTCTCCAATGCTCAAGTTAGCATAGTCAGTGATCTCCAGTCTGGCCCTGCGGCGCTCCAGCGGTTCTTCTTTGGCAGAGCATCTGGCCAGCACAGTGGGTCTTCCCAGCTCAACATATTTGGTCCGGGTAATCACCACATCCGGGTCAACGGCCGGTTGAGCTGAGCTGGGAATCTCCGGGTTGTCAGAACCCGCCATGGTTTGTTCTTCAGTTGAAGCGGCGGTTTCCGGAGCTGGTGCAGAAGGCGGCTCAGAGGCAGAGGCGTTGGGTTCAGTTAAGACCGGCTCTTCGACCGGTTTACTTTTCTTTGCCCTCTTGCTGAGCTTGGCTTGGGCACTGAAAGTCAAAAGGTTAGTACAAAAAACATAAATAAGATAAGCACAAAATGAGATGATCATCATTACCCGGGTGCGGTCTTGAAAGCCGGCAAGTTAGATTGCATGGAGTCACCGGAGGAAGGTGAAGTTTCCTGATAGTTTGAATCAGAAGAATTGAGTTGTTGGCGAGTGATGCCCGCCAAAGGATGAAAAGGATATAAGTTGGAGATAACCTCGGTCCGGCGCTTTCTTGATGCTTCGGGTAAGCCGGAGGAGAGGTCTGCATCCTTGCTGGCCCGAGTTTGCCTCCGGCTCTCATGAATCTGTTGCTTCAAAAGAAATTGAGGATCTTGATAAGCTAAAGGATGCGAAAATCTTACTTTCCGGGTTACTCTTCGGACTTTCAGCCTTGGCAAGGGGTCCGAGTCGGAGGAAAGTATAGTTACCTCTTCAATCACTGGGTTACTCGCTCCGGTGTCCTCCTGCTGATAATCAATGTCAATAAGGTGGTTAAGAACAAACAAAAAACAAGAGAAGAGCTTAAGAATGAAGGGTTACCTCTGACTCGGAGGAGTCATCCAGCTGAAGCAGCTCTGAGGCGCTAGGCTTACTCCCCTTCTTGCGGGGAGAGGCTCTCCTGGCGGCTTTCTTAACCTTCCTGGCTTTCTTAGCAGCCTCATGGTCATACCTGACCTTCCAGAACTTATCATCAACCTGAAAAATACAACAAAGGTTCCTTGAGGTTAAGATGAAAATTGATAAATTGGAAAATAAGGTGCTCAGATCAGTAGCTTACCGCTGGAGCCGGGTTAGCCTTGCAGAAGGGACTTAAGCCTGTCCTCCCGCAGTCTGCTAAGCTCTCGTTCAAAAGGGACTTGGTCATGTCGTCAACGACGTCCTCAGGTAGGTCGTTGGGGCTGTGCCGTAGAGGATCATCCTTCCGGCCCGTGTAATCACACATTAAGCCGGGGCGGCGGCTCAAGGGAATCACCCGCCAAGCAATCCAGACCCGGACCAGATCAACACCGTTAAGGCCGTTTCCCAGAAGAGCCTTGATCTTGTTAATGGTGGGAATAAGCGGTTGTCGCTCAGCTTGAGATAGCTTGTCTGGCACGGGGTGATTTGACTCCAGACGTAGGGCGCGAAAGCCGGGCAGAGGGTTCTCATCAGCCGGAGAAGTATCCTGGCAGTAGAACCATGTCTGGTTCCAGTCCTTTGGGTGGCTTGGCGGTTCAGCATAAGGAAAGAGGCAATCTCTCCGTCGTTGGATTGAAATTCCACCAAGTTCCAAGCTAGGCCCGTTGGCGCACTCATTCTGGCGGTTCAAGTAAAACAGCTCCCTAAAGAGCAGTAGGCTGGGCTCTTCTCCAAGATATACTTCACAGAACACTTGAAAGTTACAAATGTTTGACACGGAATTGGGTCCAATGTCTTGAGGTCGCAGATCGAAGAAGTTCAGGACGTCTCTAAAGAATTTTGAGCCGGGAGGTGCGAAACCCCGGCTCATGTGATCAGCAAATATCACCACTTCTCCATCTCTTGGTTGAGGTCTTTCTTCGGACGGGTCAGGGGCACGATAGGACATGACCTCTTTCCTAGGCAGGTAACCCGTCTTCACAAAATCATCTAAGGTATCATCAGTAACGTTGGATCTCACCCAGTTGCACGTAATGGGTGCCTTGGGAGCCTTGGGCGGCATTGTGAAAGACGAAAGCCTATGACAGAAGAAAATGTCCGGTTCAAATATAAGCCGGAGGAAGATTCCAGTTCAGTATTCAAGACGGCGGCTTATGAAGGGGCCTAATGACATATGGCTAATTGTGTCGGGTTATCTAAGCCGCTGAGGATATCATAAATAATTCAAGTTGTTTAAAATTCTATCATGAATGAGCCGGAAATTTCACAGCGCATGACCTCTTTTAACTCGGAGATATGAGCCGCCATGGTTAATAGATGCAGATTTTTGTCTAAGTGTTGTACAAACAGGTTTCACAGGTTGAAGGGATTATTTTGGATCAAACGATCGTCTAGAAAGAAAAAAATTCTAGACCTAGAAAGATGATACAGAGAAGTTCATGAGCTCTAAGGAGATCTCTTTGCAAGTAAAGGGGACATGCTAGTGTTGAAAATGGGTGCGAAACCACAGCCGCACGAGCTCTATATGGTTTCTGGATCCAAGGGGCCGTGTAGGAAGAACTGTGAAGAAATGGCGACGAACTGCGAAGAACAGGGGAGAACGACAAGAACCCTAATGCGGATCTACTCTATGGAGTGGCAAGGACTTACCGGCGCTGAAGAGATGCGGAGGTTGCCGCCGTTTCTCTGGACCGGTTCAGGGTGATGCAGCGGCTGAGGTTGACGAAGACCAGAGGCGCGGCGGCGGCGGCGGAGCTCGAGCTCTCGGGCGTCACAGGAAGAAGACGATGGAGGAGAGGACTGAACGAAGGCTTATGGGCCGGGCCTATTTATAAGGCACGGCTGATAAATGGGCGCGAGAAACGAGGAGGCCACGACGTGATTATCTTGCCACGAAAATGCCTCGATTTTCGGGATAGCCATTAAAGATAAGATCCGTTGGGATATGACAGAATAAAAAATGAACTTAATGGAAGATGACGCCATGGCGGGTTACCAGGAATCCAGAAGATGACGTCACGGCGGGTTTTGCACAAGCAGAAGCCGTAAGATTTTCTCTCAAAGGGATTGAAGATTGACATGAACCGGTTCAAATCAATCTGGGGCCTAATCTTGAGGATATGACCATTAGAGTCACCTGCCCAGGAGGGGCCG
The DNA here is from genome assembly GCF_018294505.1 of Triticum aestivum. NCBI lineage: Eukaryota > Viridiplantae > Streptophyta > Magnoliopsida > Poales > Poaceae > Triticum > Triticum aestivum. Next base: position 400,923,440 of record NC_057802.1, on the reverse strand, counting down.
GGTTACGTTATAATGATCATCACGTGAAGCCCAATACCAGGCTAGAGGATGGCGGATCAATAGTGGGCTTAAGACCCGGAGGCGGCTTAAGGCCCGTAGTGATAAACCGCCATTATACCAGGCTAGAGGTTTGATTTTTCCATACCGTAATAGAAGAGCTCAGAAGAAAGACCTAATTATATAAAAACACGACCATTCAAGCTAAAGATCAGAGGATCCGTAATAGGACTCTCATAGACTTGCCGGGAAATAGAAAATTTGGAATCGGCTTTTCTTTTGCGCTAAAAAAACACAAAAGAGAAAGAGGAAATGCCATAGCCTATAGCGTCTGTTGGATTTTTTTAGGGGTATATAGCGTCTGTTAGATTGTTTGTTTTTTCAAGAAAACTTTCAATCTATTCATATTCATTCATAGATGTACAACGAACACCAGAAATAATAAAAATTACATCCAGGTCCGTGGACCACCTAGCGACGACTACAAGCACTGAAGCGAGCCGCGTCTATTAGATGTCGTAGCAAAGCAGGCGCTCATGCACATGGGCTGGACAAATAAGCTTGCTAGACCGCTCACATGTGTGTTTGCTCGGCTTGATTTCTTTTTGTTGCTCGCCTTTTTTCTTTCGCTCGTGTTGTTGTGTTGTTCAAGAAAACTAGCAACCAACTTTTTTAACTAAACAATGGTAGCAAATTCTAAAAAATCATAAAAATGTTCATGAATTTAAAAAAGTTCACGCATTTGAAAAAAGTTCATGAAGTTGAAAAAAGGATCGAGAATTAGAAAAATTTAGCGCATTGCGAATGAGGTAATTGTTCTATGATATTAATGTAGCTAGCCATGATGACCTCCCCTTAAAAACCATTATAAATAAAAAAATCATGTTAGGTCCTTCATTTCTTGACAATACTGTAGGGAATCGTAGCATAATTTTAAAATTTTCCTACGTTCACCAAGATGCATCTATGGAGTATACTAGCAACGAGGGGAAGGGAGTGCATCTACATACCCTTGTAGATCGCGAGCGGAAGCGTTCCAATGAACGTGGATGACGGAGTCGTACTCGCCGTGATCCAAATCACCGATGACCGAGTGCCGAACGGACGGCACCTCCGCGTTCAACACACGTACGGTGCAGCAACGTCTCCTCATTCTTGATCCAGCAAGGGGGGAGGAGAGGTTGATGGAGATCCAGCAGCACGACGGCGTGGTGGTGGATGTAGCGGTTCTCCGGCAGGGCTTCGCCGAGCTTCTGCGGGAGAGAGAGAGGTGTTGCAATGGAGGAGGGAGGCGCCCAAGGCTGTGTGTTGCTGCCCTCCCTCCCCCCCTTAATATAGGCCCCCTGGGGGGGCGCCGGCCCAGGGAGATGGGATCTCCAAGGGGGGGCGGCGGCCAAAGGGGGGGAAGGGGTGCCTTGCCCCCCAAGGCAAGGGGGAAGCTCCCCCCCCTAGGGTTCCCAACCCTAGGCGCATGGGGGGAAGCCCAAGGGGGGCGCCCCAGCCCACTAAGGGCTGGTTCCCTTCCACTTTCAGCCCACGGGGCCCTCCGGGATAGGTGGCCCCACCCGGTGGACCCCCGGGACCCTTCCGGTGGTCCCGGTACAATACCGGTAACCCCCGAAACTTTCCCGGTGGCCGAAACTTGACTTCCTATATATAATTCTTCACCTCTGGACCATTCCGGAACCTTTCGTGACGTCCGGGATCTCATCCGGGACTCCAAACAACTTTCGGGTTTCCGCATACATATATCTCTACAACCCTAGCGTCACCGAACCTTAAGTGTGTAGACCCTACGGGTTCGGTAGACATGCAGACATGACCGAGACGCCTCTCCGGCCAATAACCAACAGCGGGATATGGATACCCATGTTGGCTCCCACATGTTCCACGATGATCTCATCGGATGAACCACGGTGTCGAGGATTCAATCAATCCGTATGCAATTCCCTTTGTCAATCGGTATGTTACTTGCCCGAGATTCGATCGTCGGTATCCCAATACCTTGTTCAATCTCGTTACCGACAAGTCTCTTTACTCGTACCGCAATGCATGATCCCGTGACTAACGCCTTAGTCACATTGAGCTCATTATGATGATGCATTACCGAGTGGGCCCAGAGATACCTCTCCGTCACACGGAGTGACAAATCCCAGTCTCGATCCGTGCCAACCCAACAGACACTTTCGGAGATACCCGTAGTGCACCTTTATAGTCACCCAGTTACGTTGTGACATTTGGCACACCCAAAGCACTCTTACGGTATCCGGGAGTTGCACGCTCTCATGGTCTAAGGAAAAGATACTTGACATTGGAAAAGCTCTAGCAAACGAAACTACACGATCTTTTATGCTATGCTTAGGATTGGGTCTTGTCCATCACATCATTCTCCTAATGATGTGATCCCGTTATCAATGACATACAATGTCCATAGTCAGGAAACCATGACTATCTGTTGATCAACGAGCTAGTCAACTAGAGGCTTACTAGGGACACGTTGTGGTCTATGTATTCACACATGTATTACGATTTCCGGACAATACAATTATAGCATGAATAATAGACAATTACCATGAACAAAGAAATATAATAATAACCATTTATTATTGCCTCTAGGGCATATTTCCAACAGTCTCCCACTTGCACTAGAGTCAATAATCTAGTTACATTGTGATGAATCGAACACCCATTGCGTCCTGGTGTTGATCATGTTTTGCCCTAGGGAGAGGTTTAGTCAACGGATCTGCTACATTCAGGTCCGTATGTACTTTACAAATATCTATGTCTCCATTTTGAACACTTTCACGAATGGAGTTGAAGCGACGCTTGATATGCCTGGTCTTCCTGTGAAACCTGGGCTCCTTCGCAAGGGCAATAGCTCCAGTGTTGTCACAGAAGAGAGTCATCGGGCCCGACGCATTGGGAATCACCCCTAGGTCGGTAATGAACTCCTTCATCCAGACTGCTTCCTGTGCTGCCTCCGAGGCTGCCATGTACTCCGCTTCACATGTAGATCCCGCCACGACGCTTTGCTTGCAACTGCACCAGCTTACTGCTCCTCCATTCAAAATATACACGTATCCGGTTTGTGACTTTGAGTCATCCAGATCTGTGTCGAAGCTAGCGTCGACGTAACCCTTTACGACGAGCTCTTCGTCACCTCCATAAACGAGAAACATATCCTTAGTCCTCTTCAGGTACTTCAGGATATTCTTGACCGCTGTCTAGTGTTCCATGCCGGGATTACTTTGGTACCTTCCTACCAAACTTACGGCAAGGTTCACATCAGGTCTGGTACACAGCATGGCATACATAATAGACCCTATGGCCGAGGCATAGGGGATGACACTCATCTTTTCTCTATCTTCTGCCGTGGTCGGGCATTGAGCCGTGCTCAACTGCACACCTTGCAATACAGGCAAGAACCCCTTCTTGGACTGATCCATATTGAACTTCTTCAATATCTTGTCAAGGTATGTACTCTGTGAAAGACCAATGAGGCGTCTTGATCTATCTCTATAGATCTTGATGCCTAATATATAAGCAGCTTCTCCAAGGTCCTTCATTGAAAAACACTTATTCAAATAGGCCTTTATACTTTCCAAGAATTCTATATCATTTCCCATCAATAGTATGTCATCCACATATAATATGAGAAATGCTACAGAGCTCCCACTCACTTTCTTGTAAACACAGGCTTCTCCATAAGTCTATGTAAACCCAAACGCTTTGATCATCTCATCAAAGCGAATGTTCCAACTCCGAGATGCTTGCACCAGCCCATAAATTGAGCGCTGGAGCTTGCATACTTTGTTAGCATTCTTAGGATCGACAAAACCTTCCGGCTGCATCATATACAACTCTTCCTTAAGGAAGCCGTTAAGGAATGTCGTTTTGACGCCCATCTGCCATATCTCATAATCATAGTATGCGGCAATTGCTAACATGATTCGGACGGACTTCAGCTTCGCTACGGGTGAGAAAGTCTCATCGTAGTCAACCCCTTGAACTTGTCGATAACCCTTAGCGACAAGTCGAGCTTTGTAGATGGTCACATTACCATCCGCGTCCGTCTTCTTCTTAGAGATCCATTTGTTTTCTATGGCTCGCCGATCATCGGGCAAGTCAGTCAAAGTCCATACTTCGTTTTCATACATGGATCCTATCTCGGATTTCATGGCTTCTAGCCATTTGTTGGAATCCGGGCCCGCCATCGCTTCTTCATAGTTCGAAGGTTCACCGTTGTCTAACAACATGATTTCCAGGACAGGGTTGCCGTACCACTCTGGTGCGGAACGTGTCCTTGTGGACCTACGAAGTTCAGTAACTTGATCCGAAGCTTCATGATCATCATCATTAACTTCCTCCCCAGTCGGTGTAGGCACCACAGGAACATTTACCCGCGCTGCGCTACTTTCCGGTTCGGGAGGGGTGACTATCACCTCATCAAGTTCCACTTTCCTCCCACTCAATTCTTTCGAGAGAAACTCCTTCTCCATAAATGACCCGTTCTTGGCAACGAAGATCTTGCCTTCGGATCTGAGGTAGAAGGTATACCCAATAGTTTCCTTAGGGTATCCTATGAAGACGCATTTTTCCGATTTGGGTTCGAGCTTTTCAAGTTGAAGTTTCTTGACATAAGCATCGCATCCCCAAACTTTTAGAAACGACAGCTTAGGTTTCTTCCCAAACCATAATTCATACGGTGTCGTCTCAACGGATTTCGACGGAGCCCTATTTAAAGTGAATGCGGCAGTCTCTAAAGCATAGCCCCAAAATGAGAGCGGTAAATCGGTAAGAGACATCATAGATCGCACCATATCCAATAGAGTGCGATTACGACGTTCGGACACACCGTTTCTCTGAGGTGTTCCAGGCGGCGTGAGTTGTGAAACTATTCCACATTTCCTTAAGTGTGTACCAAATTCGTGACTTAAATATTCTCCACCACGATCTGATCGTAAGAATTTTATTTTCCTGTCACGTTGATTCTCGACTTCACTCTGAAATTCCTTGAACTTTTCAAAGGTTTCAGACTTGTGTTTCATTAGGTAGACATACCCATATCTACTTAAATCATCAGTGAGAGTGAGAACATAACGATATCCTCCGCGAGCCTCAACACTCATTGGACCACACACATCGGTATGTATGATTTCCAATAAGTTGGTTGCTCACTCCATTGTTCCGGAGAATGGAGTCTTGGTCATCTTACCCATGAGGCATGGTTCGCACGTGTCAAATGATTCGTAATCAAGAGACTCCAAAAGTCCATCTGCATGGAGATTCTTCATGCGCTTGACACCAATGTGACCAAGGCGGCAGTGCCACAAGTATGTGGGACTATCGTTATCAACTTTACATCTTTTGGTATTCACACTATGAACATGTGTAACATCACGTTCGAGATTCATCAAAAATAAACCATTGACCAGCGGGGCATGACCATAAAACATATCTCTCAAATAAATAGAACAACCATTATTCTCGGATTTAAATGAGTAGCCATCTCGAATTAAACGAGATCCAGATACAATGTTCATGCTCAAAGCTGGCACTAAATAACAATTATTGAGGTTTAAAACTAATCCCGTGGGTAGATGCAGAGGTAGCGTGCCGACGGCGATCACATCGACCTTGGAACCATTCCCGACGCGCATCGTCACCTCGTCCTTCGCCAGTCTCCGTTTATTCCGTAGTTCCTGTTTTGAGTTACAAATATGAGCAACCGCACCGGTATCAAATACCCAGGAGCTACTACGAGTACTGGTAAGGTACACATCAATTCCATTGAAAATCACATATACCTTTGGTGTTGCCGGCCTTCTTCTTGTCCGCTAAGTATTTGGGGCAGTTCTGCTTCCAGTGACCACTTCCCTTGCAATAAAAGCACTCAGTCTCGGGCTTGGGTCCATTCTTTGACTTCTTCCCAGTAACTGGTTTACCGGGCGCGGCAACTCCCTTGCCGTCCTTCTTGAAGTTCTTCTTACCCTTGCCCTTCTTGAACTTAGTGGTTTTATTCACCATCAACACTTGATGTTCTTTTCTGATCTCCCCTTCCGCTGATTTCAGCATTGAATATACCTCGGGAATGGTCTTTTCCATCCCCTGCATATTGTAGTTCATCACAAAGCTCTTGTAGCTTGGTGGAAGCGACTGGAGGATTCTGTCAATGACCGCGTCATCCGGGAGATTAACTCCCAGCTGAGACAAGCGGTTGTGCAACCCAGACATTCTGAGTATGTGCTCACTAACAGAACTGTTCTCCTCCATTTTACAGCTGAAGAACTTGTCGGAGACATCATATCTCTCGACCCGGGCATGAGCTTGAAAAACTAATTTCAGCTCCTCAAACATCTCATATGCTCCATGTTTCTCAAAACGCTTTTGGAGACCCGGTTCTAGGCTGTAAAGCATGCCGCACTGAACGAGGGAGTAATCATCAGCACGTGATTGCCAAGCGTTCATAACGTCTTGGTTCTCTGGGATTGGTGCTTCACCTAGCGGTGCTTCTAAGACATAATCTTTCTTGGCTACTATGAGGATGAGCCTCAGGTTCCGGACCCAGTCCGTATAGTTGCTGCCATCATCTTTCAGCTTGGTTTTCTCTAGGAACGCGTTGAAATTGAGGACAACGTTGGCCATTTGATCTACAATACATAGTGTAAAGATTTTAGACTAAGTTCATGATAATTGAGTTCATCTAATCAAATTTTTAATGAACTCCCACTCAGATAGACATCCCTCTAGTCATCTAAGTGAAACATGATCCGAATTCAACTAGGCCGTGTCCGATTATCACGTGAGACGGACTAGTCAAGATCGATGAACATCTCCATGTTGATCGTATCTTCTATACGACTCATGCTCGGCCTTTCGGTCCTCCGTGTTCCGAGGCCATGTCTGTACATGCTAGGCTCGTCAAGTCAACCTAAGTGTATTGCGTGTGTTCCGAGGCCATGTCTGTACATGCTAGGCTCGTCAAGTCAACCTAAGTGTATTGCGTGTGTTCCGAGGCCATGTCTGTACATGCTAGGCTCGTCAACACCCGTTGCATTCGAACGTTAGAATCTATCACACCCGATCATCATGTGGTGCTTCGAAACAACGAACCTTCGCAACGGTGCACAGTTAGGGTGAACACTTTATTGAAATTATTATAAGGGATCATCTTACTTACTACCGTCGTTCTAAGCAAATAAGATGCAAAAACATGATAAACATCACATGCAATCAAATAGTGACATGATATGGCCAATATCATCATGCTCCTTTGATCTCCATCTTCGGGGCACCATGATCATCTTCGTCACCGGCATGACACCATGATCTCCATCATCATGATCTCCATCATTGTGTCTTCATGAAGTCGTCACGCCAACGATTACTTCTACTTGTATGGCTAACGCGTTTAGCAAGAACGTAAAGTAAATTACATGGCGTTATTCAATGACACGCAGGTCATGCAAAATAATAAAGACAACTCCTATGGCTCTTGTCGGTTGTCATACTCATCGACATGCAAGTCGTGATTCCTATTACAAGAATATGATCAATCTCATACATCACATATATCATTCATCACATCTTCTGGCCATATCACATCACATAGCACTTGCTGCAAAAACAAGTTAGACGTCCTCTAATTGTTGTTGCAAGTTTTTACGTGGTTTGTAGGTTTCTAGCAAGAACGTTTTCTTACCTACGTATGACCACAACGTGATTTGCCAATTTCTATTTACCCTTCATAAGGACCCTTTTCATCGAATCCGTTCCGACTAAAGTAGGAGAGACAGACACCCGCTAGCCACCTTATGCAACTAGTGCATGTCAGTCGGTGGAACCTGTCTCACGTAAGCGTACGTGTAAGGTCGGTCCAGGCCGCTTCATCCTACAATGCCGCCGAAACAAGAAACGACTAGTAGCGGCAAGAAGAATTGGCAAACTCAACGCCCACAACTGCTTTGTGTTCTACTCGTGCATAGTAACTACGCATAGGCCTGGCTCTGGAACCACTGTAGGGAATCGTAGCATAATTTTAAAATTTTCCTACGTTCACCAAGATGCATCTATGGAGTATACTAGCAACGAGGGGAAGGGAGTGCATCTACATACCCTTGTAGATCGCGAGCGGAAGTGTTCCAATGAACGTGGATGACGGAGTCGTACTCGCCGTGATCCAAATCACCGATGACCGAGTGCCGAACGGACGGCACCTCCGCGTTCAACACACGTACGGTGCAGCGACGTCTCCTCCTTCTTGATCCAGCAAGGGGGAAGGAGAGGTTGATGGAGATCCAGCAGCACGACGGCGTGGTGGTGGATGTAGCGGTTCTCCGGCAGGGCTTCGCCGAGCTTCTGCGGGAGAGAGAGAGGTGTTGCAGGGGAGGAGGGAGGCGCCCAAGGCTGTGTATTGCTGCCCTCCCTCCCCCCCTTTATATAGGCCCCCTGGGGGGGCGCCGGCCCAGGGAGATGGGATCTCCAAGGGGGGGCGGCGGCCAAAGGGGGGAAGGGGTGCCTTGCCCCCCAAGGCAAGGGGGAAGCTCCCCCCCTAGGGTTCCCAACCCTAGGCGCATGGGGGGAGGCCCAAGGGGGGCGCCCCAGCCCACTAAGGGCTGGTTCCCTTCCACTTTCAGCCCACGGGGCCCTCCGGGATAGGTGGCCCCACCCGGTGGACCCCCGGGACCCTTCCGGTGGTCCCGGTACAATACCGGTAACCCCCGAAACTTTCCCGGTGGCCGAAACTTGACTTCCTATATATAATTCTTCACCTCCGGACCATTCCGGAACCTCTCGTGACGTCCGGGATCTCATCCGGGACTCCGAACAACTTTCGGGTTTCCGCATACATATATCTCTACAACCCTAGCGTCACCGAACCTTAAGTGTGTAGACCCTACGGGTTCGGGAGACATGCAGACATGACCGAGACGCCTCTCCGGCTAATAACCAACAGCGGGATCTGGATACCCATGTTGGCTCCCACATGTTCCACGATGATCTCGTCGGATGAACCACGGTGTCGAGGATTCAATCAATCCGTATGCAATTCCCTTTGTCAATCGGTATGTTACTTGCCCGAGATTCGATCGTCGGTATCCCAATACCTTGTTCAATATCGTTACCGGCAAGTCTCTTTACTCGTACCGCAATGCATGATCCCGTGACTAACACCTTAGTCACATTGAGCTCATTATGATGATGCATTACCGAGTGGGCCCAGAGATACCTCTCCGTCACACTGAGTGACAAATCCCAGTCTCGATCCGTGCCAACCCAACAGACACTTTCGGAGATACCCGTAGTGCACCTTTATAGTGACCCAGTTACGTTGTGACGTTTGGCACACCCAAAGCACTCTTACGGTAACCGGGAGTTGCACGATCTCATGGTCTAAGGAAAAGATACTTGACATTGGAAAAGCTCTAGCAAACGAAACTACACGATCTTTTATGCTATGCTTAGGATTGGGTCTTGTCCATCACATCATTCTCCTAATGATGTGATCCCGTTATCAATGACATCCAATGTCCATAGTCAGGAAACCATGACTATCTGTTGATCAACGAGCTAGTCAACTAGAGGCTTACTAGGGACACGTTGTGGTCTATGTATTCACACATGTATTACGATTTCCGGACAATACAATTATAGCATGAATAATAGACAATTACCATGAACAAAGAAATATAATAATAACCATTTATTATTGCCTCTAGGGCATATTTCCAACAAATACAAGTATGCTCCCCTAGCTTGAATTCTTTTTACCCATTCTTTGAGAGTGATAGGTTTGATTTTTCCGTACCGTAATAGAAGAGCTCAGAAGAAAGACCTAATTATATAAAAACACGACCATTCAAGCTAAAGATCAGAGGATCCGTAATAGGACTCTCATAGACTTGCCGGGAAATAGAAAATTTGGAATCGGCTTTTCTTTTGCGCTAAAAAAACACAAAAGAGAAAGAGGAAATGCCATAGCCTATAGCGTCTGTTGGATTTTTTTAGGGGTATATAGCGTCTGTTAGATTTTTGTTTTTTCGAGAAAACTTTCAATCTATTCATATTCATTCATAGATGTACAACGAACACCAGAAATAATAAAATTTACATCCAGGTCCGTGGACTACCTAGCGACGACTACAAGCACTGAAGCGAGCCGCGTCTATTAGATGTCGTAGCACAGCAGGCGCTCATGCACATGGGTTGGACAAATAAGCTTGCTAGACCGCTCACATGTGTGTTTGCTCGGCTTGATTTCTTTTTGTTGCTCGTCTTCTTTCTTTCGCTCGTGTTGTTGTGTTGTTCAAGAAAAACTGGCAACCGACTTTTTTAACTAAACAATGGTAGCAAATTTTAAAAAATCATAAAAATGTTCATGAATTTAAAAAAGTTCACGCATTTGAAAAAAGTTCATGAAGTTGAAAAAAAGGGTCGAGAATTAGAAAAATTTAGCGCATTGCGAATGAGTTAATTGTTCTATGATATTAATGTAACTAGCCATGATGACCTCCCCTTAAAAACCATTATAAATAAAAAATCATGTTAGGTCCTTCATTTCTTGACAATACAAACATACATGATTTAGACAACTTATAGCCACCATGCAATGTTTCCAACATGTACAGTCACTAGCATGATGGTATACCATGCAAGTTAATGCAGTTGTAAGAGTAGGAGCACCTTGTTATGATTGTTTTGGCTATGTAGAAATGACATGTTTTTATGGTAAAAATCCATCGTACGCACTCGCTTTGTTCACGGTCTACTCTACAAAGACCAAAGCATCGCCATTGTGTACGGTGGTGTGTACACTGTTGGAGCAGGTGACGAGGGATGTGTTTAGCCCCGCATGGTTGGCAACATAGTCCACGAACACGCCCTCCACCCACCGCGCATAAATCACATTGTGCATGGTATCGATCTAGTGTAACTTTGTTTTGGTCGTCACCTTTATCTATTCTTGTGTGTGTTAGCGTTGGTTGTGTTCATCCTAGTCGAGTGAGGCCAGGTGTATGAACATTATGCTTTATATCCTCTTAATGCTACAATATGAGGTAATAAAAGTGACTATGGAGGAAAAGTGTGTTACATCATAATCTCATGAGTACTAGAGAAAGTTCTAGAAACAAAAAGTACCTTATATTTAAGTTGTATGTGCGAGCTCTAGTAATTTTCTCTTGTATTTGTGGAGTTCGAGCAGCTGTGCTTGTGGGAATAACTAGTAGGGATGTCCTCATCAAACTCCGAAATGATCTTGTGAAACACTTGTCGGAACCTCATAGGCAATACTCAGCATGCATCATCATGCCTTTATCATGCTTATTATTTATTTCATTTGAACCCCTATGTTGCGTTTGACTTTGAACTTTTAAATATTAAATATCTTTGAAATGTGTGCAATAATTGGCATTGTGTGCAAATATAGTCGAAATGGGGTTTATGTATGCGAAAGGAGAGGGAGATCAGTGGAAATTTTATTGGGAGTTAAGATTATGGCAAGGACTAGTTCCCACCCTCCCAAAGCACTTAAACATAGTGAGGTTAAGTTTAGGAGGTAGTATATGGAGTTCATTTTTAGGGGGAGGAAAGAGATATGTAATCAAACAACCCTTGCACAAGTTCCACTTGATATTATCTTTTTTTCAAACCATTTGCGAGAGTTGCATGTATTCATTAATATAGAAAGGAGATAGCAACACTAAAGATGGCAGGACCAACACAATGCGAAAGTTGGCACAACATGAGAGCACAACACAACCTAATAAACGGTGAATGGTCTAAGGATTTTGTACACAAGCACCAACCAAGCGACTTAGGCAAAAGACTAGCAACCCAAGCAAGAACGAGTATGGACAACAGACATGTAAGAAAGCACAACCATAGATCGAAGGACCTGCAACAATTCAGAGAGATGACCCCGATAGCATAAGCACGAGCCCTCTAGGATGGCACATGCCAATGGTCCAAAGTCACACTTGCTTGAAAAAGAGTGTCAGGGTGAAGACGACCACGACATCATAACTGGCATAGCACCGAAGCAAGGAGAACACGACCACATAGATGTCTCACCACCAAACAGACTCACACACCGAGAAACCAGGTGGGGAAAGATCCACAAAAGAGAGGTTAACCTAGCAACAAGGGAAGGGCATCAATGACCGCGGAGAGGACTGCACACATCCAAACGACCAAAATAAAGACCATATTCAGTCACATCAAGGTGAGCGAGGCGACAGAGAGAGCGGAATGCCAAATCTTGTGGTCTGATGCCAGGATCTGGACAACGTCGACCAAGGCGGGGTGGGGCACCAGATTCGACGATGGGATGCCCAGATCTGGCCGAAGAAAAATGAGGGGAGGTGGAGAAACACCAAAGCTCAGTGGAAACATCGTAATGAGGTCACAAATCAGCATCTACTAAGGACGATCGGAGGAGGCGGAACTCCAGATGCGAACGAAAATGAAGGAGGGGAGGGGGAGGATGACTGATACAACACCTTGACTAAACCACAAACCCACAACATGGCAACCATGGGAATCGAGGAGGGAGCGGAGCAGCATTACCAATGACGACTAGGAGCACAACTATATGGTCGTCCCATAGTTGCTGCCCGCCGAAGAGAACGACTACATGGTTGAATGCCCTACAAGATTTGGCTCACGCCCGACTAAAGATGCAAGTGAGAGAGGTTTCCTCGCCACCGCTGACCTCGCTGGTCATGTGGACTCGTCGACGGCAACCTTGAGCAACGATGAAATTAAAGACAAGGAGTGTTGGTAGTGGTATAGAACTGGGCGACTAGGGTTTGGGGATGAGAGGTCAGTCACTGTCACCTAAGCACCTCACACAAGCACGTAAACTTGTCATTATGTCACCTCTTATTGGTTGATTCTACACAAACAACGGGAATAGTTATATGATGTCTTGTTGGATGATGACATGACTATGTTTACGTTTATACTCTCGTTTCGTCCCCTAACCCTAGCCATCTAGGGCAAACTTTCCCCTCCAGACTTCACCGGCGAGCCCGTGGATTCGGCTCCCCTCTGCCCGCCGCACCACCAACCGGTGACAGGAAGGGGAATCCCGATGCCTCCGCTCCATCTAGTAGCTTAGGTTAGGGTTTTTAGTCCTTGCAGGTGTGGCGCTCATGCAGATGGCGGTGCTTTGTCTTCGAGATTGTTTTTCGAGTTTCGATCCTCCCCGAGTTCGTCCGTATGGACATACTCGGTGAAGCTCCGTCGTAGATTCTAGTCGTCTCCTTGCGGCGGTGAGGTCAGGGTTTCTCGTCATGTGGCGAGTTTTGGTTTTAGGTGCTTCAGATCTATGCAAGAATTCAACGGCGACAATTGCGGCTTTAGGGTGCTAGTCCTTAGGGGCACGTGCACGGAGACTTCCCGACTATCATCGACAAGGTCAAGCCAGCTCCGATAGGGAAGTGGCGACAATAGCGCGTCGGCGGCACGTTCTGGCAGCAGTAGTAGTCGTTCGGTGGTCTTGTTGAGGATATGACCATTAGAGTCACCCGCCCAGGAGGGGCCGGGTTACGTTATAATGATCATCACGTGAAACCCAATACCAGGCTAGAGGATGGCGGATCAATAGTGGGCTTAAGACCCGGAGGCGGCTGAAGGCCCGTAGTGATAAACCGCCATTATGGCAAGACTTGTAATGTAAGGCAAGAGTAGATAAGAGTCCGAGCCGGATACTGTTATAAGCCGGCCGGGACTCTGAGAGCCGCGGGGCGTCAACCTCTCTATATAAAGGGACGACCCGGCGGCGGTTCAGGGACAAGTAAGACCAAATCGATAACCAGGCAAGGCGGTTTAGCTCCTGGTCGTCGAAACCCTAATCAATACAACCTCAACTGGACGTAGGCTTTTACCTTCACTGTAAGGGGCCGAACCAGTATAATCCTCGTATCCTTTGTCCCGCTTAACCCCTTTAAGCTTCCTAGCTGCGATGGCTCCACGACTAAGTCCTTGCACGAGGACATCTGCCGTGATAACTCCACGACAGTTGGCGCCCACCGTGGGGCCAGCGCATGGTCGATTTGAGTTCTTGAAGGGCAGCTTCGAAGGGCTCAAGGGATACGATGTGGGCCGGATGACCCAGAGTCGTCGCGGCAGGCTCTACATCGACAATGCAAATTGGGGCCCCAACGCCGGCTCAGTTGAGTACGGGTACCGGGTCCCCTTCGGCGGAATCCATATCTTTATTGGCAAGATTGGTGAGCCGGGCCCTGAGCCGGACCTCGGCGCCGATCTCATCGAGACGGCTCAGCGTGTACGACCCGCCTGGACTTTGCCTGCCTTGAAGCATGCTTTCGTGGGATGCATCCATGGAGAGCTCTCTGAAGGATCTGGATCTGGTGATGAGACGGCCGCCCGCTCTGACGGTGAGTCGTCCACGGATGAGTCAAACTCGTTGTATCAACTTCAAGATGGCAGGCTCAGGGGTTGTTCCGATGGCGACAGCATTCCGGACCCTTTTGAGCCGCCGAGCCGGGTTGGAATCTTCATGGCCGGCGCACAACCTGTTCAAAACCCCGCCGCCGGGTCAGGAAGCCCTATGCCCTCGCCGGCTCAGGTGCTGATGGATCTCACAGACAAGATGACGGTCATGTTGACCGCTACGGTTGCCCCGGCGGATCAAGCTCAGCATGACGCGGAGGTGGCACAGTTAAAGTTGGATCTAGCTTCATGTGTGCTGCTCCGTTTCATGCATATGATATATCAAAATGTTCATTGTGAGATTCTCTTCATTTCGATCCATTGTGCCATGCTTTTTTGAGTCCATATTGATGCCCTAATCATCGTTGCAATAGTGCTATATGATGTTAACCTGCTGAAACTGTTATAACTTGGTGATTTGTCTTTTTCATTGCATTTTGTGTGTGCATCCTATGAGCATGATCTCTACATGAGTTTTGAACTACATCATGCCATCTTTACAGGGGTGCTTGTCTTGTATTTTTGTGATCTATATGGTGACTAGCACAAGCATGCAAAGTAGCCTCCATGATGTTGCTGATTTCTGTGACTTAGTCATTTCTGCTAAGTCTGTAGCTGTAACATTGTGATGCCATGTAAACCTACTGTCACCATGAGTTCTATGTATAATCTGGAGATGTTCACTAATGGTGTTTTGTTATACATGTTATGTTCTATCCACCCATGCTCTTGTTTGCATTTATAGACTGCTGTAGCTTGTTGTAATCATGCTCCAAAGTTGCTAAGTAATGTTGCTGTCAGACTGTTAACATTAAGTTCGTTATTGCCATGTGTTTTGCTAGTGATCCATGTACCCTATGACTATGCTATTGCCATGCTTAGCTTCATATTTATGTCATCTTACTGTTGGTTACCTTTTCATGCCATGTATTGCTCTGTAGTGAGTGGTTCAAGCTCACCAACATGCCTACTTATCGTTGTTCCTGCCATGCACTGTTATTTTCACTGTCTGAATCTGTCATATTACTTGCTATGTTTACACGGGTGCCATCATATCTTGTGTTTCTTTTTGGCTCGTGATCAGTAAGGGACTTTTGTTTTATGAAATTAGTAGATTCATGCCGTGCCTTTGTTTGCTATGATATTTTCCTGTAGCATGTTGTTTGATAGCTCCAAACTTTGCAACCTGATGTTATTTCTGCCATGCCCAGTGATTTCTGCTAAGTCTGTGAAACTGTTATTATTTGCAATCTTTCCATGTCCTTTTGAGCATGTTCTAGTGATTTCTGGAGATAGATAAGTGTTTATGTTTTGCAATGCTTTACCTGTACATCACGTCCATGTCTTTTGTTTTTATGTTGAGGTGCTGTAACATATTGTTTTGATGCTTGCAAGATGCCTAGTTGCTGTTTTGGACAGATTGTTGCTATATCTTGTTTGGAGTGTATGTGTTGCACCGTTGCTCCGTTTTGAGCATGCTCTATATGTAACTTGCTTAGAATTGCATGTAGTTTCATATTACCTTGTTGCATCCTTGTTTTGAGGTGTTTGCTTGATGTTTGAATGCATTTTGCATCAATGACATATTTAATTTGTTTTGCTCATATCTTCTAGACCGTAGCTTCGAATTAAATGAACTTTATATGTAACTTGACTAGAATTTCGTGTAGATCATCGTGGTGCATTTTAACTTGCTGTTTAACAACTTGAACATAAGGTTTATTTAGATCTGGACCAATTTCGAAATTTGCATATGAGGACTTACCGGAATTGTTATAGGTTGTTTCCGGCCTCATTTAAACTTGCTTTGATGTGTTGTTCTTGTATGCATCATCTCTTGCCATGAGTAGCCTCATGTAGCCTTGTCATGCATCATACTTGATTGAGCTTCATGCTTTGTTCATGTGTGGTGTGTTTACCATGTTGTGTGCTTCTTCTCGATAGTTCCCGTTTCGTTGCGATCGTGAGGATTCGTTCGACTACGCTTGGTTCGTCTTCGTGGCTCACCTTCTTCATGGACTCGTTCTTCTTCCTAGCGGGATTTCAGGCAAGATGACCGTTACCCTGGATCTCACTACTATCATTGCTATGCTAGTTGCTTCGTTCTATCGCTATGCTGCGCTACCTATCACTTGCCCTTCAAGCCTCCCAAATTGCCATGAACCTCTAACCTTTGTCACCCTTCCTAGCAAACCGTTGTTTGGCTATGTTACCGCTTTTGCTTAGCCCCTCTTATAGCGTTGCTAGTTGCAGGTGAAGATGAAAATTGTTCCATGTTGGATTATGTTTATGTTGGGATATCACAATATCTCTTATTTAATTAATGCATCTATATACTTGGTAAAGGGTGGAAGGCTCGGCCTTATGCCTGGTGTCTTGTTCCACTCTTGCCGCCCTAGTTTCCGTCATACCGGTGTTATGTTCCTTGATTTTGCGTCCCTTACGCGGTTGGGTGATTTATGGGACCCCCTTGACAGTTCGCTTTGAATAAAACTCTTCCAGCAAGGCCCAACCTTGGTTTTACATTTGCCTCACCTAGCCTTTTTCCCTTGGGAGTCGCGCATCCCGAGGGTCATCTTTATTTTAACACCCCCCCCCCCCGGGGCCAGTGCTTCTCTAAGTGTTGGTCCAAACCGAGCTGCCTGCGGGGCCACCTCGGGGAAACTTGAGGGCTGGTTTTACTCGTAGCTAGTCTCATTCGGTGTTGCCCTGAGAACGAGATATGTGCAACTCCTATCGGGATTGTCGGCACATCGGGCGGCTTTGCTGGTCTTGTTTTACCATTGTCGAAATGTCTTGTAAACCGGGATTCCGAGACTGATCGGGTCTTCCCGGGAGAAGGAATATCCTTCGTTGACCGTGAGAGCTTATAATGGGCTAAGTTGGAACATCCCTGCAGGGTATAAACTTTCGAGAGCCGTGCCGCGGTTATGTGGCAGATGGGAATTTGTTAATGTCCGGTTGTAGAGAACTTGACACTTGACTTATTTAAAACGCATCAACCGCGTGTGTAACCGTGATGGTCTCTTTTCGGTGGAGTCCGGGAAGTGAACATGGGTTTTTGGGTTATGTTTGACGTAAGTAGGAGTTCAGGATCACTTTTTGATCATTACTAGTTGACGACCGTTCCTTTGCTTCTCTTCTCGCTCTTGTTTGCGTATGTTAGCCACCATATCCTTGCTTAGTCGCTGCTGCAACCTCACCAGTTTACCCCTTCCTTACCCATTAAGCTTTGCTAGTCTTGACACCCATGGTAATGGGATTGCTGAGTCCTCGTGGCTTACAGATTACTACAACAACAGTTGCAGGTACAGGTTTTGCGATGATCATGACGCGAGAGCGATGTTACTTGTTTTGGAGTTCTTCTTCTTCGATCAGGGGATAGGTTCCATGTCGGCAGCCTGGGCTAGCAGGGTGGATGTCGTTTGAGCTTCTGTTTGTGTTTCATCCGTAGTCGGATGTTGATCTTTTGAATGATGTATTGATGTATTGTTGCGGCATTTGTATGCCTTGTATGTATCTCCAACTATTATGTAATGTTGATGTAATGATATCCACCTTGCAAAAGCGTTTCAATATGCGGATCTATCCTTGGTGGGACCTTCGAGTTCCTCGCGGATAGGGTCGCATATTGGGCGTGACATCTTTTGCTAGTTTAATTAAAAAAGGTAGGGAACAAATTTAGGATGCGGATTTGGTGAACATGGGTGCGCGCGCATCCTTTATGAATAGTAAATTTGAAAAAATACTAGAAAAATCAAAAAAATTCTGAATTTATTTTTATAATATACATATTCAACCGGTATACTCGCATATGAAGTTTCACGAAGAAATCACATCCGTGGTAATCTGGGCAAAAATGACAAAATTAAAGCTATATAAAAACACTATTTAATGAATAGTATGGTCGCATTTGTATTTCCTTCACTAAGAATACCATGGGTGTCAATACATCATGAAACTTCACACGTGAGTAGAATGATCGACTAAGTTTCATACTGCGAAATTGCAGATTTTTTTATTTTTTTAGTATTTTTTATGAATTTACTATTTACGTGGGTGCGTGCGCACCATGTTCACCTTTGTATTTTCAACAAATTACAGCATTACTTGTGAAGATGCCCCGGGCAGTTCAGAGTAAACGCTGACTTACACAAAATTCACTGCCCCTTGAAGATAAACAAAATTCACCGCGCTACAGAACATCAAACTCTGACCCAGTGACCAGTGCGATGCCATCGCTGTTCTGTCACGAGCGAGCTTCGCACGTCCGACCACGCCGTTTCCTTGCAGAACTGCTCAGACACGCGATGGCCATCGTAGCGTAGCGTTGGAAGTTAGAGCAGGCGGTCACATGAAGACTGGCAGGAAGCAGCAGCCGCTTTCTCATGGAAGCATTTGACAAGATGTTGCCCTCTCCCTCTGTCTCTGCGCAGCCGAGAGAACGGCACGGATACGGATACCCCAGCCAGACAGCCACGAGCTGCTACCGCTGCTGCGCTCTCTGCGCACCCGGACGAGGACGAGGACGAGTGCCGAAAGCGACCGACCCCCGCTGCCCAAACAACGCACACGCCCCCATCCGACCGTCCGCCCGCGTCCACCCAAGCATCCAACGGGCCGCGTCGAGCCGGGGGCGGGGGCCCCGCCAGCGACGCGGGCAGGACAAAGCCTCGTAAACCGAGCGCGCGCACCACTCGCTCCACCTTCGAAACCTTTCCCGTGCTCCAACGCGCGCTCGTGCAGTGCGGGTGCGTGCTCTGCCTCCGCCTCTGCCTCTGCTCGTCCGTGGGCATGGCCGCCACCTTCGCCGCCTCTCGCCTCCTCCTCCTGCTCATCCGCGTCGTGGCCACCGCCTCCTTCGCGTTCGGGCTCGCCGGCCGCGCGCAGCTGGACCCGCAGCAGCTACTGGCGCTGCGCGCGCTCGGCCTCGGCGCGCACCGCGCCGGCGACCCCTGCGACGCGGACGGCGCCGTGGCCGCGTCCTGCGACGCGGGGGCGCCGTTCCGGCGCGTGACGTCGCTCGCCCTCACCAACTGCTCCGACACCACCTCCGTCTCCGCCGCGGCGCTCGAGGCGCTCGCGCCGTCGCTCCGCGCGCTCGCCTTCTCGGACTGCCCCGCCGCGCCGCCGCGGCTCCTCCCGCCGGAGCAGCTCGCCGTGGGTCTCCTGTCCTTCTCCTGCACCGCGTCTCTCGGCCGCCTCTCCGCGGTGTGGCTCTCCCGCCTCGCCAACCTCACCGAGCTCACCGTCGCGGACACCCCTCTCGCCACCGGCTCCCCGTCCGAGCTGGCCGTGGTCATCTCCCACATGGACCACCTCAACCGCCTCACCATTTCCAACGCCAACCTATCCGGCTTCCTCCCGCGCCACTGGCACTGCCCCAACCTGACGCACCTCGACCTCTCCGGCAACCGCATCGCCGGCGCCATCCCCGACACCATCACCCACCTTGGCGGCATCACCCACCTGAACCTCAGCTCCAACGTTCTCAAAGGGCAGATCCCCACACACATCGGTGACCTCATTTGGCTCACCACCGTGGACCTGTCCAACAACTCCCTCTCCGGCGGCATCCCGGAGACCGTCTCCACGCTGCCCGAGCTGGAGGTGCTCAACCTGGGCTCCAACCGGCTCAACGGCAGCATTCCGCCGTTCTTGTCCAAGATGAGGGGCCTCAAGGAGCTCAACCTGGAGAACAACGACTTCGACGGCGTGGTGCCGTTCAGCGCCAGGTTCTTGTCGCGGCTGCGGGTGTTCAGGGCGGCCGGGAACGGCAAGCTGTGCTACAACAGGTCGGAGCTCTCCGCCGAGGTGGCCGTGGGGGTGGCGCCGTGCGACAAGTACGGGTTCCCGGTCACGGCTCCCCCGGCGACGGCGCAGTCGGAGAAGAGCACGGCGGACTACGACGACGGCGGCAGTGAAGGCGACGCGGACGGCGACGGCGACGCTCGTGGCGGCCCCAGCGCAGTGGTTCTCGGGCTCGCCATTGGTCTGTCCTGCTTGGCGTTCGTGGTCATCTTGGTCGTCTGCCTCTGCAAGGTGTGCCGATGAGATGCCATGCGGGAGCGTCTCGTGAACTTTTTGTTGCTTCTCTTGTGTTGACGAGGTTGGCTTACCACTGCATGTTGAATAGTCGAATCCGAATTTTGCTGTCGCTGTGTGGTGTAACAGTGCATGTTGCACTCCTAAACCAGCATAGATCAACTGATCAGTCGAAAAAAATGGCGAAAAATACTACGAAGAGCCGCATTTGCAAAGCAGGGTATTTGCTGGCCAATGTCGTTGTTATTATTCAGTGTTGCCTTTGTCCCGTAATCGCATTGTTCTACTAACTGTATGTATTCACTGCAGTATCACAAATTCATACGAGTAAAACAGCTATGCATGTGGGCAAAGGGCATTCACGTGTGTGCTCAAAACAGCCAGAATCTTATGGACATCAGTTCAGTTTCGGGAAGAAAAAAAAATCTCGTGTTCTAAAGGGATTACTGTACAAAGCATGCCCCGTCTGCCAGTTCTAAACCAGACGTGTAGATACCGGACCCTGTCAGCCTGTCCGCACTGCATGTCACAAACTGATGTCCCTCCACTCTTCTATAAATATAAAACAAGAAAGAAACCGGTGAGGTTTCCTACGTGGCTGATGCAAATATGCATGATTGTCATTGTCTGGGTGGGTGTCTGTCTATGTAAACGAGGGGAAGAAGGAGAAGTCGAGTGGAGAGAGTGATGGGGGCTGGACAAGAGTAGTGCTTCAATCTCCTTTGTTAGGCTTTTCCGTGGACTGGCCGGCCTTATTTTCTCTTTAGTTTAGGCTTGAAGCGTACTCTGCCGCCAACCGGAGCCGCGCTCTTTCACGGCCATCATGCATGCATGCAGAGCGCAGCTTGGCTGGCGGGCTAGGCCATGCCGGTCCCACACCATCCTCGGCTGCTCGCAACATGATGCACAGCTAGCCACGCTTTTGAGTTGCGCTGCCACTTCTGGCAAGGGCGCCGCAGTGATCTCTCTTTTCACAGTACCTCGTTGACGGTAATCATACAACGCGATCTTGTACGCGCGCGCTGTTCTACACTCGTACTCCTGCTTGTACAGATTGCACGGATGCAGCAGACAAGTCCATCTCCTTGGAGTAGCGGCGCCGTACAGCGTCAGGGGTGCAAAGGAGGTTCTCAGGCACACCAGATCCAGCTCGGCTGGTCCTGTCTTGCGCGCGGCGGTGCGAGGTGATCAGTTTGGCTTGGGGTTCGTCCCGCCTCGGCGTGCGGCGGTGCTGGCCGGCCAGCTCCGGTTCCACCTCGGCTCTTTCTGTGAGCTGCGGTGCGGTTCCTCGCCCAGTTCTGCGCACGGAGGGAGGGATGGTCGGATCTGGTTTTGCTCGCCCAGGCCTGCGCGCGGTTGGGCGGCCCAGCCACATTGGCTTGTGTTAGCCAAGTTTCTGCGTGTGTGGCGGTGACAAGTCCGTTCCTGGTGGTGTGTGCATGGCCTCTTTCTGCTCGCTGGCGCTGGTAGGCCTCAGACCCATGACTGTTGGTGGAAGACTCGGCTTCGGATGAAAACCCTACATTGATCTAGTCAGTGCCGACGATAACGACGTCTACAGATGTCGTCTTCCTCCTTGGAGGTACCGCCATGGAGCTTGTTTTGCTCTTCGTACCTTATGGCTTGTGGTCTCCGGGTGAAAACCTAAGATTTGACTATGCCAGATCGGGTGACGATGCTGTCCTCGACATCACTCCCTCCTTGGAGGCGTCACCTTAGAGGCCTAACAATGGTTTCCGATGGTGTGCATGGCTAGTCGGTGGAGCTTGGGTTTGTGGTGGTGCCGATTTTTTCTTTCTTTCCTTTTTGCACTAGCCTTTGTTGTGCTTTCCTTTTCGGAGGGTTCTTGTAACGCTTCTTCTGATCAATGAATTTGGTAGAGCCAACATTCATATCGCACGCTTTGCCATGGCAATTTGCCGGGACAATGATGGATCGATCGCCGTCCTAATGAACGCTCATGATTGAATAGTACAAGCATCATACCAAGGCTTTGATTCCCCACTCATGCCCCTACGTTGTTCATGCAATCAAGACCCACCACGCTGAGCCAAATGCAGCCCATAAGCAGCATTAGCACTAGCACTCGATTGTGCATCGAGATATAGCTAGGCTGCATCAGTGGTGCAGCACATTGGGCATCATTTAGCCACATCATTCTTGACATATAGGATAATCGATCGATGAGCTGTGTTCCTCGCGTGTGTAATTCTAATTCATGCCCTCGTGAAAATTAGGTAGCAGCGATTGATGTCTCATCAGTGCGCCTTTTCACTGAGAACGCGGAAATTAGCACTCCGATCTGATGTTTGTAGTGGGGAAAAAGGTAGTCGAAAAGGTGATGCTGCAAAGGTCGTGCTAGTCTGCTAAATGATGATGATACACTTGGTTAGAGTAGTTCTATGGCAAAACTAGAATCATGCGACGGCAAAGTTGACATCGGAAAACGGAACTGGCTGTAGCCTGTAGGAACACAAATACACAATGTGACTTCATCAGGTCCAGAGTATACATGACAATTTCATGTACGTGCAAAACCTCCGTAGATGGATTCACTAGTTGAAGAAGCCTACCTTTCTTTTCAAACTTGACATAAAAAAGGCATTTGATTTGGTTAGATGGGTCTATTTGTTGAACCTCCTCAGTCGCCGTGGCTTCCCGGTCTCGTTCAGAGACATGATTGTCGCCCTACTCCGCTCTTCATCTTCTAGAGTCCTGCTAAACGGGGTGTCGGGCGAGCCCATTTGGCATGGCGGAGGACTTCGGTAGGGCGATCCGTTATCCCCTATGCTTTTTGTCCTCGCCATTGATCCCATACAAAAGCATCATTGACACTGCCACTAGACAGGGCAAACTGCATCGGATTGGCGGCGGGACCTCTCACATGCACACCTCATTGTATGCCGATGATGCGGCAATCTTCGTGGCACCTTTCAAGGAGGACATCCAGCAGCTCACGTCCATCCTGGCTAATTTCAGGGAGGTCACTGGCCTTGTGACAAACTTGGAGAAGAGCACTATCGCGCCTATCTGATGTGCTGGTTTAACCTTGACGACGTGCTCGAGCGCTTCCCGGCCACGCGCTCGGCCTTCCCCATGCGCTACCTTGGCCTACCTCTATCGGTTTACCGACTTAGGAAGATTGATCTCCAACACTTGGTGGACAAGGCTGCCGAGAAGCTTGTGCCTTGGCAGGGGCGATTCATCACAGCTATTGGGCTTACGGAGTTGGTTAAATCAGTGCTCACGGCTAAGGAAACTTTTCATACCACAACGATTAAGCTACCGGAGAACACGGTGGGCGCCCTCAATAAGATTGAGAGGGCTTTCCTATGGGTTAAATTTGATAAAGTCTCCGGTGGGCAGTGCAAGGTCAGCTGGAGGTTAATCTGCAGACCAAGGGACTTGGTGGTTTGGTTGTCCTGGATCTGAACATGTATGCCCGAGCTCTACGTTTGAGTTGGCTCTGGTATGAGTGGAAAGAGCCCGAAAGAGACTGGGTTGGCATGGACAAACCCATGCGACTTGACGAACAAAGAGCTTTTCTATGCAACCACAACTAACACCGTGGGGGATCGCCGGAAGGTGAGGTTTCGACACTCCCCTTGGCTGGAGGGTAGGAAGAAGCCCAAAGATATGGCTCCATCCATATTTGTGATCTCCGCAAACAAGAACAAGTCAGTTAGGGAGGCCCTACATGACCTTAATTGGATCCAGTGGATCAATATAAATGACGGGCTATTGGTGTAGCATATTGAGCAATTTTGCACGCTCTAGGAGGGGATCCGGCGGGTGCAACTACATGATGACAGGGCTGATGGCATAGTATGGAACCTCACGACCGATGGAGTTTACTCTTCGGCCTTGGCCTACAGGGCGCAATTTGAGGGGACTGTGGCCACCAACATGACGAAGGTTGTCTGGGGTAATTGGGGGCCTCCCAAGTGCAAATTCTTCGCGTGGCTCGTCATCATGAATCAAATTTGGACGACGGATCAGCTACAGAGGAGAGGATGGCCAAATTGCAACTTCTGTCAACTCTGTAAGAGGGAGCCTGAGACGGCGGCGCACTTCCTTTTCTAGTGCAGGTTCTCCACACACATTTGGAATGCTTAAGTGTTGGCTTGATTGACGGTGTCCTGGACTAGGGGGTACTCACCACGTCATCTCCCGATCTGTTAGATTGGGCTGAGGACCCCCATGGCCGTATACTCAGGCAGAAATCACATATTTGACCTGAGGGCGAAATCAAATCACAAACTGACCTGCTTTCGAAAAAAATTCACTCTGCTGACCCTTTCGTGTGGCGCCCGACAGCTAGGCGCCGCACACTACTATGCAGCGCCCTTCCCTTAGGCGTCGCACATCCAGCCAGCGTGGCAGCCCTGGGCCAGTTTGCGGCCCCACAGACAGCAGTGCAGCGCCTAAGGCATGGGCGCCACACTGTGTAAAGTGTAGCGCCTATGGCTTGGGCGCTGCACATTGACTAAAGCCGCATTGGGCCAGTCCCTCCCAGGCAGTTCTTCCCTCTGAGGAAGTTGCTCTCTGTACAGAGAGCGGCGGCGGCGCCCCCTTCGGATCCCCCCCACACCCCTCTCAGATCTGAAGTTTTGAGGCCCGGATTCGATCTCCAATCCCTCCTACTAGGTAAACTCCTCCGTTCCCTTTCTTTTCCTCCGTTAATTCATTGCATTTTTATGGATTTGCCCAAGATTAGGTGGAATCTTTGATTTGCTTGGTTTGGATATTTGTTTGCCCAAGATTAGGTTGAACCTTTGATCCCCCCCACACTATATGATTCTTGTTAGTGAAACGTAGATTGTATATTTTTTTAGATATATACGAGATGCCTAGTTTTGTAGATAATTATGAGATGTTGAGTTTTGTAGCTATATGTGAGATGTTGATTTTTTTTAGATATATACTAAATGTTGAGTTTATTTGAAATATGAGATGTTGATTTACTTGAACACATATGACATACTAGATATATATGAGAATTTACAATCATTTGAGATGAACTCATATATGTTTATTTGAGATGAACTCATATATGTTTATTGTTTGAACTTTGTAAGGATGGTTTGGCTTCTCGACAATGCCATTGACACACAACACCGGGCCTACATGATGCGCGAGAAGGGGCTGGTAATAATGAGTAATCTAAATATTTAGCAAATTTGCCTTTAGTTGAAATTGACATGCCCTAAGATTTGTCATTACTTGTTTTTTGCAGAAGCTTGAACCTCTGAAGATTCGGTATCACGGGGTCTCTGGTCCTGCCATGCCTTACGATGAGCGGTACACACCGTACATCAAGCAGGCAGGACTACTCCCGTGGATTCAGTTGGTCAGCCGGTCGACGCCGAATCTGAACGCTCCACTGGTGTCCGCTCTTGCTGATCGGTGGAGGCCGGAGACGCACAGTTTCCATCTTCGGACTGGGGAGATGACCGTGACGCTCGAGGATGTCTCGTTGATCACCGGTCTTGCTATCGACGGGATGCCTCTCTGTATGAGCACCGATTCTGATGGGTGGCGCGAGCAGATGATTGCTCTTATCGGTATGGCTCCTACCGAGGCTGAGGCTGATGTAGAGGAGGGAGAAGAGCCGAAGAAGAAGGAAAGGAAAGCAGCCGGAGCTGCTTTCACGTGGATTCAAGCAAACTTTGCGCATTGCCCTGCGGATGCCACTGATGATGTGATACAGACACATGCTCGTGTCTATATGTGGTACGTTGTCTCGAGGACTTTGTTTCCTGACTCCACGGGCAAGAACGCTCCATGGATGTGGCTGAAGGCGTTGACCGTCTTCGATAGCAAATGGAGCTGGGGTTCAGCGACTCTTGTGTACTTGTACCGACAGGTAGTTGGTTTGTTTTGTTATCAACTCATTTGTTCATTACCAATGCAACCTTGCTGTCAAATTAACATTGTTTTCCTTTCATATGCAGCTGGACGATGCGTGTTGCAGGATCACAGATAGGGCAGGCATTGGTGGTAATATGCTTCTACTTTCTGTATGGAGCTGGGAGCGTCTGCCTGTTGGACGCCCGAAGAGCGTCAGGTTTAATCCTTGGTATGAAGATGAAGATGACGACTTACGGCGCCCCACTTGGGCTTACAAGTGGGATGTGGTTTCCGAGATGACGAACGATGTCAATCTCATGTACCAAAAGTACATTGCCGAGTTGGACACGATTACGCCTGAGCAGGTAACGAGGTCATTACTTCAGTCATTTCTCATGCTTGCCTGAAAAAAGTCACCAATTTTGCATTGTTGCCCTATTTCATAGGTGGAATGGCAGCCATATGGCGCCGATGACAGACTTGGGTACACCCCGGAGTTTTCCATCAACCCGATGTGCTTGCGGGATAGGGATCTCTGGCTTATGCGGTGCCCACTGATATGCAACTGGGCTGTTGAGTTTCATTTGCCACATCGCGTGTTTCGTCAGTTTGGTCTGTTCCAGCCTCACCCGCCGGAATGGGTGGATACGGACAAAGCACTTCATAGGTAAGAGAGCGTATTGACTAAGCATCGTCAGTCCTTCTTGATTTTGCTAATGTTTGGTATTGTACCATGCAGGTTGGACAGGAGAAGGCAGCGGAAGATAAAGGACTGGGACAAGCATCATGCTTCGTATGTTACCCGCTTCCAGCTTTGCGTGGAGCAAGCTCGTAGCAGTGCACGCGCCCAGCTTCGTGAGCATAACCCACTTGCTTTTGATAACTACATACGATGGCTTCTTGAAAATACTCGAGTTGAGATATGCCCGCCGGCATATAATGAGGATATTCTTGAAGAACCCGTGAACTTTGAGGATCTATCAAAGGGGAAGTACAACAGAGATGTCAGGGTAGGGCAAGGAGTCCCTGCTGTTCCGGTGATTAACTATGTGGTAAAGTGTTCCTTCTTTACTTTCCCGTTGGCCGTATTACACATGTCTGAATGGCTAACGTGTTCATTCTTTCTCATCCGCAGCGCACCGAGATCAAGAAAGCAGCTGATGAGAGCCAGTCTATTCTGGAGAACACACCGGTTGGAAAAGGCAATGATGATGGTTCACTACGAGCATTCCTCAAGGTACATATCGCATTCACTATGAGAGCCAGTCTATGTTGCGGAGTTTGATATCTTCCACACTTGTTCATGTTACAGCGTCAGGCTAGGAAGTTAAGGCGGTTATCGAATCTTCTCGGTTGCCGTGATCCCGAATTTGATGAACCATCTGCCTCCAGGTCTGGTACACCATCAGACCCCTCATCTCACCATCAGGGGGATGATGTGAGTTCCTCATATGCTTATCTGGATGATGAGGGTGCGGTCACCCAAGAGGTATGACTAATCCTTTAGATGTGATTCTCACTTGATTACGACGCCGGTCTTCACCATATTGTTTGATTGTGTGATAGGGCCATGACATTGATGATGACATGACTTTGGCGGACGCTCAACTTCGGTCCCCATATGTGTTCAAGCCTAGGCAGCCCAGACGCCGGTACACGCCCAACGACTTTGACAACAGAGGCAACCCAAAGGTGGTCGTAGGGACCTCGCGGATGGCTAGCTTGGATCATGAGGCGGAGGAGGAAGTGCAGGAAGAGGAGGCTCGTCCACCCAGGAAGAAGAGGATTGCCTGCAGGCGTGGCACCAGGAACACGCGTGGAAAGCATTAGTGCTTGTGTTTGTTAGTGCTCTTGTAGCTGTTTCATTAGGTTGATGAACTTGTGAGGCTATGTTATATGTTGGTGAACTCTTACTAGTGTGGTATTTGTGTTTGCGAACTAGTAGTAATGTTGAATTGTCCTAAATGATGTGATGTTCAAGTTATTAGTTGTCTTTGTTCAGTATTTGTGTTTACAGTAATTTTAGTTATGTTGAACAAGTTATGTGAGTGCTGCATGAGCCCAAAATGGCATCTGTTTCTGTAGTTTGGCAGTTAACAGCACTGCAGCGCCCAACAGCTAGGCGCTACACTGTACTGTGCAGCGCCCAACGCTTAGGCGCCGCACCATACAGTGCAGCGCCCGTCTCATAGGCGCTGCTCAACTGGCCATGGCTATCCAAAGAGCCACAGAAGGCTTGCAGCACTGACCATCCACGAAAATTACCAAGTCAGAGTGCAGCGCCCGAGAGCCAGGCGCTGCACTGTACTGTGTGACGCCTATCCCTTGGGCGCTGCACAATGTAGTGCAGCGCCTGTGTTCTGGGCGCTGCACGGCTGTTTACTGGAAAAACAAAGTTTACAGCACATTCATTTCACCGGAACATCATAATACTTACAATGACTGCAGCATCACAACAATTTGAACAAACACAAATTTTATGCCGATGAGTTCATAACTTCAAACAATTCAAACATTACTACGACATGGTTCACGATACATTCATTACAAATGACAAATGGCAGCTTGCCCTCACAAGTTCACCAACATCTCACATGCCCTAGAAGATAGTTCACCAACATCTCGCATGCCCTCACAAGTTCACGACACATTCATTAGAAGATAGTTGACGACGAGTGCACCGAAGCGAAGTCCCTACTGAGTAGAGAGAGGCCATTTCCCCTTCTTGTCACGTGCCGAGTCATCCTCTTGCGCCTCGTGAGCCTTTGCAAGCTTTCTTGCCCTCTCCTCCTCACGGGCAAGTTTCGCTTGGCGTGCCCCCTCCTCCTCTCGTTTCTTCCGCTCCATCCTCTCCTTCTGACGATGCTCTTCCTCCAAGCCTCTTCGAAACGATTCTTCGAACCGCCGTTGCCGCCCAAGACAATCTTAGTATTGGTCCTTTTTGACATCTTCTGGCACTTCAAGATCTATCCACGTGAAGTACTTGCATAGAGGAGGCGGTGACTACATACAAAATTTATGTTAGTGTCGACACACATTTGATAGTAACATTTTACTTCTCGAGTTTACCGGTGGTTGGTCATAGGTGTTAGTTGGAAGTGCACGATCATAAGCATAGTTCGGGCATACAAAATATCTCCGCCCTTCCGTCCATGATTTCTTTCGGTCGGTGGACACCTTCACCTTGCAAACATCTCCACACCAACATGGCGGGATGTTGACATCTTTCTCCTTCACCTTGTCCAAAGATGCGTCCTCCCACTTGTTCGGCATGTCTTCTTGGTTAGCACACGGTGGCCTCGTCATGGAACCGGATGAAGCCATGCCTACAAAACCGAGAATTCTTGGTTAACCCTAACCCCCACTTAACAATAACCACAACCCTAACCATAGCATAACCCTAACACCAACATCAAACACACATAACCCTAACCCTAGCATACTATGAAAGCCTAACCATACCAAATTAGCAAAGAAACATAACATGATTCAACACAAATTTGCAAATCCAAGCCAAAACTAGGGTTTCCCCAAAGTAGCAAGATTTGAGCAAATGTGACAATTCCTATGGATGAAAACGAGGGGATCGGAGGAGATTATCTTAAGGGAGGGGTTGGCTTCGAAATCCAGGGTCAAATACTCCGGATTTGCAAGATTTGAGAAGGATTTGAGAGGGGGAGAGGGGAAGAGAGGAGGGGCGCAAGTCTAAGGGTTTGGGTGGGGTGGGGGTGGGAGGGGAGAGAGGGTGGGGCCAGCCTAAGTGGAACACAGACTATGCAGCGCCTAACAAACGGGCGCTGCACATTACAAGTGTGGCGCCTAGGACTTAGGCGCTGCAGTGCTGTCTGTGGGGCCGCAACTGGACCAGGGCTGCCACGCTGGCAGGAGGTGCGACGCCTAAGGGAAGGGCGCTGCATAGTAGTGTGCGGCGCCTAGCTGTCGGGCGCCACACGAAAGGGTCAGCGAGTGAATTTTTTTTGAAAGCAGGTCAGTTTGTGATTTGATTTTGCCCTCAGGTCAAATATGTGATTTCTGCCGTATACTCATGGGCCAGTTCGGACAGCTGCCGCATACAAGGAAGATTCTACAAGACTTGGCGATCAAGACAAGGACTCCTCCCCACCGGCGTTTTCGGCTAGGACTCTTGTTATCCTAGGCCTCTGGTGCATTATATAAACCGAGGCCAGGCTAGTTGATAGAGGATATAAGAACAATCATAATCATAGGCTAGCTTTTAGGGTTTAGCCTCTACGATCTCGTGGTAGATCAACTCTTGTAATACTCATATCATCAAGATCAATCAAGCAGGAAGTAGGGTATTACCTCCATCGAGAGGGCCCGAACCTGGGTAAACATCGTGTCCCCCGCCTCCTGTTACCATTAGCCTTAGACGCACAGTTCGGGACCCCCTACCCGAGATCCGCCGGTTTTGACACCGACATTGGTGCTTTCATTGGGAGTTCCGTTGTGTGATCGGCAAAAGGATCAATGGCTCACCCGCAGGTCAACTGCGACGCCGGCATCTTCGTCGCTGGCTCGACTGGTCACCTTGGCTCGACCGAGGACCGCGCTCCATCTCCGATCGTCATGTTCGGACGGGGGCCTTCATCAAAATCAACTCCGATCTTTATCATGATCATAGAGGAATCATCCATGGAGCTCGAGGGCTCAACGTCAACATTGCCCTCGGGCGGCCGTGCTGTTTTCCTGGACAGCGAACTTGTGTCCGCCGTCACCACCTCCTCGAGCATCGGTTTGACGATTGCTTCGGTGGAATAGTGCGGAATTACGTCTACAACAGCCATGCAAAATTTCGTCGAGTTCCGATGGAGGAATCTCCGACAATCTACGATATACCGGAGCCCTGTCAAATCTGGACGGGAATCTGGACGAGTTTAGGGTGTGGTCTCCAGAGCCCAGCTCGGAGGTCCTTTGGAAGACCCAACCGTTCATCTACTGCGGAATTCCCATATCTACCACCCCTCCAAATTTCAGCTCGATCCGACGGTTCAAACTCCGGGAGCCTTCTAATGAGTGGACCAATTTTCGGATCTGTTTTCTGCGCGAATACGGATCCGACCCGAATTCATGTTTCTCTATGAACGTGATATTGGACAACCTTTTTAAAGGAATTCTCTTCTAGGGTATTGTGTGTTGTTTTTAAACACGTGCCCATAAAATTTTAAGCCTCCTCTGAGGTCGTCTTCATCATCATGCTGGTGTCAAACCAGTCCGGCAATATTGCTCCAAGGCTGCCGACCTGCGCTAGACACGTCGTCGCTTTGCTGAGCCGAGCTCGACTTCTTCGGATCATCATCTCGGCAAGCCGAACAAGAGTTCGGCATCGCGAAGGATAAATCATCACCAACATCGCCGCCCCACGGATTACACAGAGCGGGCACACCGGCATCGCCGCACTGTCACTTCATCAAGCCGGCATTGACCACGTCACGACCTGCATCGGCAGGGCCGCACTGTTGCTCCTTCAAGCCGGTGTCCATCACGCCGACCTACTTCGACTCATCGACTGACATCGAGGCTTCGACATCTCGGCTGGACCGGGGGCTTCGCCATCTCTTCATCAACCTACTCCGGAGACTTCGGCGTCACTAGCCGACCAGCTCCGTCACGTTAGCTGGACCGAGGGCTTTGCCTCGGCGAGCCAACCTTTGCCAGCATCGCCATGCCGTCGCTTTATCGCCCATCAGGCAATGGGTGTGCGGATCGAGTCCCAATTCTGGGAATCATCTTTCTTCGGATTGCTACAACAAATAAACCAGGTGCTATTAATCCTAGTATTTTTTGCTTGTTTGGGTTCATTTTTCCCAAAGAATTATTACTCTGGTTTGTCCATCATATGTACGCAGGTCTATCAAATGGTGGCCGCATTAACGACGGTCGCATGGTGGTTCGGTCAGTTTCCGTACATAGTCCGGCGAACGCCGCATCCGGAACTCGGACCGACCTGTGAATTTAGGCTTTGCCACGCCTTTACCGCATCACGCCGACGCCCTGCATCGACATTGACTTCGGCGCCAAGCCATATTTCTTTTATTACTCACTTTGCATAAATTATTTATTATGCAACGATTTTTTATTACTATTATATCCGGTTTGCACTATTTTTTGTGCACAGGAAAATGATCCGGGCTGGGCAGTATCGTCAACTCGGCGTACTGACATACCACGTCACCTCGGCTGGACGGGGGGCTTCGTCAACACTTCATTACCCCATGTCGGGGACTTCGGCATCACTCTGCCGGCCTGCATTGACCGTGCTATGTCACCACTTCGGAGTGTCGAGCTCTTTGCTCCGCCACCTCGGGACCGGCTTGGGGGATGGAACCTTGTCCCGCATCAAGCTCGGACCGCGTCATCAATACCGAACACATTAACCAGCTAAGTTGCCTTCATGCTCAAAGTTTTAAATTTTTAACTTGTGTTCGGTTCGACCAAGCATTATACTTTTTTGGAAAAAAAGTTGCTTGTAAAAAATCTCCTTGTCAAAACTTTGTTTGTGACACACAAAGTAAAATACCCCGTTTACTTGGGGGCTTCCTTTATGAAGCCTTTCCTCTTGCAAATGGTTATACTTGTACGGCTTCGTTCCTTGTTCGTGTATTACGCCAAAATATGCACCATGTTAGCTTAAGCGATTTGCAAGCTGGGTTGCCTCGCTCCTGTGTTTACCCCTACGTTCCCTATTGTTCGGCTAGGGAGTAAAGGGAGCACCTCTGCGATTGTCACGATCGGGTCATCCGAGCCGGACCTCAGACTGGGTGAAGCCGAAAGCTAGCGCTCTTATTGTTTTCAATTATGGTCGGCACACAACAGAACTCATGAGTACAAAAAATCTATTGCACAAGTCTCATAGTAGCAATGAGCAACCAAGAAAGGTATCGGTGGGGGTACTATTTTCCTCGAAGATGCTTCTTACACATCGCCAGTAATATAGTATAAGTTCCCTGAGCGTGCTTTGTCTATTACAGCCTTATGGCCTGATTGCCTGGTTATCGGAAACACCGTCGATATTCTCGACAGGTGGAGTACATAACACTTTTCAGCCCTTGACCGAAGAGGGAGAAGCCGACGGTCGGTTAAGACACGTTTAAAGTTCAGGTGAACACATATATGATATAAGTACTTAGGTACATAGAATCATTTTACATAAAATTCTTTTACCCAAGTCACTTGGGGCTCTTAAATTTATATGAGCCGTTTTATAATAAGTGTTCTTCTTCTTAGTCGTTGCAAAGTTATTATTATTATTATTTATCACTCCTTTTTTCGACACGAGTGTGTGGTCACTAGCCGGGGAGCCTAATTTCTCTCTAAAAGCCGCTAGAGTTTAGTTTACTAAACTGGCCTAATGAGAAGTACTCCGCCTTCGGGATAGGAGGTTGAAGCCATAGGCTGACCCGCTTGAAGTCTTGAGATAGGATGTGTCATGTTAAAGCACGACAGAAACACTTTTTTTTTCTAAAGTCCAATTTTCCGATTGGCACCGAACACTTGATCTTGTTCGGACGTCAGGTTTTCACTGACTTTTTTGGTTCTCCAAGCCTATGGCACTTTTAAACTATTGGTGTGTTTCCAGCATTAGTCTCGTAGTGCAACGCCGGACACCTTTAGAGATTCGGCAAAAACATTCTCGGATATTGCCATATATGCATCGGTTTCGAATTGTGTCTCCGGTCAATAGTTGGGTTGCCCGGCTCGTGTGCTTGCCTCCTACGTTCCGCTTTGTTCGGCTAGGTGTGCAAAGGGAGAACCACTGCGATTGTGCTTCCAACTCGCGTGGTTAAGCACCTCAATGGAGAAAGCCGAAAACTGACTGTCACAATAGGCGTAAACTGGTCAGCGATCCGATGACTATGTTAAATGACGGGCCGTTCATAACATTGGCCGAAGTGTTTACGGCTTGACCTCAGCTGTCGCCGAACACTAACGGGGGCTCATAGCTAGCTTCCCCAGTATAAAGCTTCTATGACTAAGCGAAAGTTATAAAGCCCGCACATCTGATTGCCTCGTTTCTGCTAACACAACCACCTTCGGGCACCGAGACGTCGGCTAAGGGTTGTTTTGTTATTGCGGAAACACCCTGCGTAGTATCTACCAAGGGGTAGAAGCCGACGATGGGCCACTTTCAACTGATAAAACGGTCGCAATGGAGTCAAAATAATGATGTAAAGTGCTTGGATAAATAGAATCATTACACATAATCTGTGATTTTACTCTG
Source organism: Triticum aestivum (assembly GCF_018294505.1). NCBI lineage: Eukaryota > Viridiplantae > Streptophyta > Magnoliopsida > Poales > Poaceae > Triticum > Triticum aestivum. Next base: position 400,888,852 of record NC_057802.1, on the reverse strand, counting down.
GACATCGATCCTTAATTCGGCCACCCGTGCCCACATTAAGGCTCGGGGGCTACTAGGCTTTGCGCTCATTATGTACAAATATTAAAGGGGCACATCGATCCCCTGATCTGGTGTTGTCACCCGACCAGTGTCTCGGGGGCTACTAAATTGCCTATTCAATGCAGAAAATTCAAAGGGCTCAGTGTTCGGCTTGATCGAATTATAGGAAAGCGCGTCTTCGGACAACAATAAGTACCATCTGGACCTATCTGGCATCAAGCTAATATATCACGGTGACTTCTCACGACCCTCTCACAGGGGCCCGTTCACCGATCACTATTATCTCTAATATATTACACTGCGTTTTTATTCCTATGTATGCTGCCGAGCTAAGAGTTGATCCTCAGGCCGATTTCGCACATCGGCCTGAGTCTCAGGGGCTACTGGGAACAGCGGTTTCATGTTTTCCTTCAGGTGCATCTCGGGTTTTAGACTGGATATACATATACTGGCTATATACCTCGGCAGAGAATAAACTGCACTAGTTAAAAATATTCACAAAAAACCAGCCCGCGGTCGGGGTGGTGCGCCACCTTGGAAGCAGTCCGGCATAAAGCTCGGGCGCCAGCGGCTAGCTTCATAGAGGGCATTTCCGGCATTAAGCTCGGCTAAACTCCTTTGACTTTTTTGAACCAGGATGATCTCTATGACATCTTGGATATAGTCCGGCGTTGGAGCTCGGATACATTTCGGCGTTGGAGCTCGGAAGCAGTCCGGCATTGGTGCTCCGCTGCAAAAGATACCTCGAATGCAGTCCAGCGTGAGAGCTCGGACGCAAGAGGACACTGCCTCCCGGGAACAACTTCAAACCCGAGGTGTGGCATAAAAATAACAAGGCATTGATAAAGGCCGGAAACTTAGAGGGGCTCCTCGGATGCCCGACGTGTAAACTCTTCGGATGCACTTCGGCGATCCTCAAGATCGAAGATGAGAAGATTTGTTGAACTAGTTTTCAAGACGTACGACCGAAGATGAAGAACAGTTCGGAAGAATCGAGGAGCGTCCCTAACTTGAAGACCGGTTTAGGGGGCTACTGACGGTGTCCTGGACTAGGGGGTACTCGCCACGTCATCTCCCGATCTGTTAGATTGGGCCGAGGACCCCCCATGGCCGTATAATGGGCCAGTTCGGACAGCTGCCGCATACAAGGAAGATTCCACAAGACTTGGCGATCAAGACAAGGACTCCTCCCCACCGGCGTATTCGGCTAGGGCTCTTGTTATCCTAGGCCTCTGGTGCATTATATAAACCGAGGCCAGGCTAGTCGATAGAGGATATAAGAACAATCATAATCATAGGCTAGCTTTTAGGGTTTAGCCTCTACGATCTCGTGGTAGATCAACTCTTGTAATACTCATATCATCAAGATCAATCAAGCAAGAAGTAGGGTATTACCTCCATCGAGAGGGCCCGAACCTGGGTAAACATCGTGTCCCCCGCCTCCTGTTACCATTAGCCTTAGACGCACAGTTCGGGACCCCCTACCCGAGATCCGCCGGTTTTGACACCGACATTGATGTTCCAGAGTTGGATATTGCCGCCTGGGCCAGTGTCCCGTCGGTCAAGCAATGGTGGGAGAGGACCATCCTCGAAAGGGGCCATAGGAGGAAGGCGGTGTCCTCTTTTCTAATGCTTGTCTCATGGGAGTTATGCAATGAGAGGAATGCGAGGGTGTTCCAAAAGAAAGTTATATGCCGCCTGTTGTGGTCGACCGCATCAAAGCAGATTTCAGAAATTGGGTACTAGCTGGGGCAAAACACTTCGGATCTTTCATGTCGCGAGAGTAGGCTTTTGTTTCTTTCATTTGTGGAGGAGTAATGACCTTCTTGAGACCTTGTTACCTTTTTTCTTTACTAATGAGATGAGGTAAACTTTGGTATCCATTTCAAAAAAAAAAAAAAGTGTCTGCATCGAGAGTTTGAAGCATTTCTCCAAACTGTCGATGGGGTGACAGAGTTAAAAAAATCTCAATTCTAAAAGGCCGAGGGCCGCTGGGTACAACCTGTTTGCTAGTAGTAATTCTTATCTTCATGGAGAAAGAGCTCTTCCTTTTAGAAGGCCAGTCACAGCTGACAATCTTATCATTTCTCATATGAGATACAATTTCAGGTTCCTCTGGTGCAGACTCTTTTTTTTAATCTCTTTACAGAAGTACATGCTTCCTTTCTACAAGTATGCTTTACACGAACTTCAACTTTGGCCGCTCACAATTCCAGCGGCTTTAACATCAAAACTTTCCATAAGAGAGTCAACAGCAGCGAAAAAATCGACACAAAATAGTAGCCTACATCACCTCTGTAATAGTGGGCAAAGGTCTTTACATTGATCAAACACACACATCCGCTGACCAGCAAACAATTGCCTGGACCTCCAAGCAGTGGCAGTTGCTCAGCAGTCGATGCTGCTGCAGGCTCCGGTGGCGACGGTCTCGGCACCGGTGATAAAGGGATCGATCTTGACCCAGAGGAGGGAGAAGACCGAGGCCAGCAGGACGGACCAGAGTATGACGATGGTGGGAGTCCGGTTCTGGCGGCCCATGAGACCCTTGAGGAACGGGTACAAGTGCATAATCACCCACATGGCGAAGAACACCTTGCCGAAGAGCGGCCCCCATGACTCGTAGCCGCTGTTGAGCGCGTCCGAGAACCCGGCCACCACGCCGACCAGGTTGAGCACCAGGATCGTCGTGGGCGGGATCAGCACCGTCGTCCACTTGAACACATACAGCTCAGCGAAATCGCCGTCCTCCGCGGCCTTGCTCGTGACCGTGAAGTTGGTGTCCAGCCCGATGACCATCTTGAGGATACCCTGGAACACCGCAAAGAGATGAGCAGACACGCCTCCGATGACCCAGAACTGCTCGTTGCGCCACCAGTCCTCGATGCCAATGCCGCTCCACCGCAGCTCCAGGACACTCGTCAGGATGATGGAGGTGAAGAGACCAAGAAACCATATTGTTGCGGCATTGGAGAGCTGTATTGATAGCAAGTGAGCAATGTTATCAGCAAGTGAACAATGTTATCGGCGTTAAACATGGGGCATATATGTTCAGAAATCTTACGATTGGAATGATGAATTTGCCAGTGAGCAAGCAAATGGCAGGCAGGCAGCAGTATGCGACGAGAGGAACAGAGGTGAAGGGGTAGACGATGGTGTTGATGTAGGACAGCCTCTGGAGCCATCTGAGACGGCCACCGCCGTAGCCATACCACAGCGGGCAATGCCGGCTGAAGAAGATCTCGACAGAACCGAGAGCCCACCGAAGAACCTGGTGCAAACGATCGGAAAGGTTGATTGGGGCTGATCCCTTGAATGCGGGTCTTATCGGCATGCAGTAGATTGATCGCCACCCACGGCAATGCATCTTAAACCCAGTCAGAATATCCTCTGTAACTGAACCATAGATCCAACCAAGCTGAGACAAAAGCAGAAACAAGCAGTCATGCCTAGTGAACAGAGCAAAATAACTTGAGGCATTGTCAAGCAATAATTTGACATAAGTATAGACACTGAAGAGCAAGAACTAACCTCTTTTCCCCATTCAGTTTTCTCTTCATATCCACAACTAATGACATGAATGGCTTCTTTAATCAGTGTAGAAGGGTCTACAGACTCAGGAACACCCCCATTCTCCATAAGAGTTGATTCAATGAATACCGATGACTGTCCAAACGACTTCTCAAAGCTCATCTGGGAGATAAGCATGGACCGCTCATACTCGTCGTAGTCTGCAAAAGCGACCAATGTTACGAAAACACAATTCTTAAGATTTAGAACATTTTATTCCACGTAGTTCGTGCACTTACTGTCGATTTCCCGTAGATTGAAAATAGCAGATTCAAGGTCCTCTCGTCTGGAGTCTCTGTGCATTTCCTTCTCAGTTTTTTCAACCTTTTTCTTAGGACAGCAGCAGCAGCAGAATGAACAAGCCGACGATTTTGGAAGGGCAGGCAGAGATGGTGGCCCATAACCGTAGAGTGCTTGCCTATAGAAACAACAACCAGTTCCCACATAAACCGGTCCTTGGATGCCATCAAGCCCTTTCATGTTAACCTGTGCATGATAAGTATGAACATATAAGTTGGGTAAAGATACTCACATTTTTTCTGAGAGAGAGAGAGAAGGTAAAGATACTTAGATGGAATAAACATCAGTGGCATAATGCTTACGTCAAAGAACACGACGTTCCTATTGGCATAACGATCACTGCGATCAATCCCATCGAATCTCTGTGGAAACTGGACATAACAGACATCTCTACCGACAGAAGGATCCATCATGAAGCACATTGCTTCACGCACAGCTTTGCTGTTGTTAACATAGTGATCACAGTCAAGGTTAAGAATGTAGGGAGCATTTGTCAAAACAGCAGACACTCGGACCTGCCAAATAAGATAATTATTCAGTAACCTAGTATTCAAGAGATTTTTTTTCAAAATAAATAATAAATGGGATAATTATCTTTAAAAAATGATTTACCAGAGCATTCATAGCCCCCGCCTTCTTGTGGTGTTGATACCCTGGCCTTTTCTCTCTTGAAACATATACTAGCCGAGGAAGCTCATTTCCATCGTAGTCGCGAGCACCGGTCTCACCAAGGAAAACCTGCAACCAGAAGTCAGAAATATGATAAGGGTAAGCATCATATATTAGAGAAGCATCAATTCCACATCTGCAAACCACGACTTGCTCTTAATCATGTAAGTGGAACCTGATCTCATGTAAGTTCAGCTTCAATGAGGAAATTTGAGACAATGGTGACTAATCGTATGCTGAACAATGAATGAATGATTTAGACACAATGCCCTGAAAAATCGACTACCTAATAGATCCTGATTTTTTTATTTGTAAAGGTTGTAAATCATGAACATTTCGTTATGTCTTAATATCTTAAGAGGTTAAAGAAAGTAGGCACTTTGCCGTTGCTTATATCTTGATATAAAAGCAAAAGCAAGCCTTATATAGAGCTTTCAAGTACAAATAGAAGCGTACACTTCATTGTTATGACATGTATAAACTTCAATACTGAGGTAAGAACTTACAGTTACTGTCAAAGATCTCCTTATATGTTCTTAAAAAAAGATTAACCCATAACATTTCTTGGATTGATATTTCAGTAGTGAAAAGAAAGTTACCTGAATCATGCCGGGGTGGTCACGAGAGTTGTTCCCAGGCCATGGTGTCCCATCCTGCATGACCCAGCCTTCCTCAGGTGTCTTCTGAGCCTTGGCAACCAAAGCATTTATCCTCACCTTGAACTCTTCATAATCTCTCTGCACGAAACACAATGCTTATTTACATGACTAACAGCAAAATGGAACTGCCAAAATAAAGGACGTTATCAAACTGTCCAATCCAAATATACCTTCATAGCCCTACGCTCCTTGACGAAAGACGGGTGTATTTTGTCCTTCAAGTAGTCAATCTTCTGTGAGAAGTAGAACTCAGGAGTTCGTGGCTCAATGGAGAACTTCTTGCAAAATGGAACCCATCTCCTTGCAAATTCCGCAGTTTCAGCAAGTGATTCAAACGTGAGCATCGCAGCTCCATCGTCAGAGACGTAGCACGAAATTTTCTCAACAGGATAGTCCACCGCAAGAATGGACAGCACAGTGTTCGCAGTGATTAGCGGAGGCTCTTTCAATGGATCCACTGTACTGACAAAGAAATCCACAGGTGCTAACCCAGAATCTTCTCCATCTCCATATCTGTAACATGGATGGATTATGAAATTCAGTACAAACAATGCTTACTGATAAATAAACAGTTTTAGTGGTACTACTACCGGGCATACCGTGCAATCAGCCTATCAACGTAAGTCTCTCGGTTGACAGGACACCACTTGGGAAATTGATCCAAGATCCAGGAGAAACCGAACCAGATCTCACATATGACTGAAGTCAGCCAGAGACCAAAGGCGCTGTCAACAGGGTTGGTGATACGGTAGTGGAAGAAGAGCCCGAGAACAACTAGCCGCATAATGATGACTGCCCTGTAAGGTGTGAGCTTGTTCTTCGATATAGGGATGATCCGGGAAAGTGGCTCATATGCATCTGTCAAACTGCAAAATCGTTTGGTGTGTCACAATAAATTGATAGCATATTAAAATTAAAACACTTGAATTATATGCACCAACCAACTCGCCCAAAATTCTAAGCTAATGGGCGAAGGTGATACAATGCATTTCAGCAAAACACCATGTCATTTTATAATGTAGCAGAGGCGAAGCTCAAAAAGGTCTTGAAATAAGCCAGGGGAGAATATAATGGCAGACAAGTTAAACATATTGATTCCACAACTTAGGAAGATCCAGATGTTAAGATGTACTAACAAGAAGGTGTGGTTAATGGTTATAGACCAAGCTAAGCAACAAACTGTGTGACTTTTTCTAGGGGACAAATTGTGTGACTTGGGTGTAAATGAAGCATGTTAATGAGATATGAAGTGTGAATACAATATCACATTTTCAGCTTAGTTTTAAGCTATTTTCCCCAGTACATGGGAAATATATGGGATCTGGTAAGATAGTCATATGAGACATTAAGGTCAATTTCAAATATAACTGGCATCTAGCTCATCTAGAAAAATCTTGGGTGTGAATCAGATAACTATATACTCCCTCCGTCCCAAAAATAAGTGATTGTTATGATTATACCTAAAAATGATTAAGGAGAGATTTACAAATATTCATTTATTCAGAGACATTGATAGACATAAAAGCTCTAGAGTAATCAATTTAAGGATGTATAAATGGATGCGCCATTCTTACTCCTTTTCTTCCATGATCTGTTCTTCCACAGGCGGAACTTGTGCTTTAGCTGCAGCCTTTTTCACTGAGGCTTTCTTCTCATTCTTCTTCTCCTTCCAACTATCAACCCTGTTCTTCCAGATGGGCTTCCCGGATTCGTCATTCAACTCTTCAAATCCAGAGTGAGTGAAAAAAATTCAGTACTCAAGCGACATCAGAGTAAGGTAAAAAGCCCAAGCAAAGTAGAGAAGTATGCCTACCACTCCCAACTCCAGACATGCTGCTAAGGGTCCTGGCATGACTTACTACATCCTGTTGCACCAAAATCACATCCAACATTGTCAGAACTGTAGGAAATTCCCCTTCCTTGAGGGGTGTGTGTTCAGCTGATCTACACAAAACCGGACAGTTGAACGAATAAATGACTTCACCTGGCGATCGCTGAGTTGGTTCGCCATTGTGACCCGCCCACGCAGGCCCTCGGCGACGAGCTGGTCCTCCACCGCCGCCTCCTCCTCCTCTTCCACGGCGATCCCCTTGCCATGCGCTGGAACAGAACAGAGAGCAAACTCATCAGCGCAAACCCCCTCGCTGGGCTGGGCTGCCAAGCTTCTGTCAGAGGAAAACGGACCTGGGTCGGAGACGGCGTACTCCCCGCCGCAGCGCGCGCAGGCGGCGCGGCCCTCGGCGACGTCCTCGTCGAGGCACGCCTTGCAGAGCGCGTAGCTGCAGGCGCGGCAGGCGGCGTGCGCGTCGTCCCCGCAGGCCGCGCAGGGAGGATGGGTCCCCGGCTCCATCGTGGCTCCTCACTACTCACCCCTCCTCGCCGGCGCGCGGGCGACTGGAGCGGCAGTGGCCGGAAGGGTGGGGAGTGGAGTGGGAGAGAGGGGGAGGGATAGGCTCAGCGTGCCGGAGGTTGGATGCGTGGTGATATAGCCACGGCCGCGCGCGCGGGGGTGCGGTGGCGTGGCGCTGGCAGGCGGTGGGTGGGGTTGGGGCGTCGGCATCGCATCGGCGGGTGGATGGAAAGAATGGAAGCAAAGGTTTGGCCGCCTGAGCGGGCAGGGGAGGGGCGCAGAGGCGGGGCGGCGTGCGGCAGGTGTTTTTCGCGGGAGGGAGGGAGGGGGGATTTTGCGGGGTTTGGAAGCGAAGGTGACGGGCGATTGGGCGGGGCGTAACCTGCAAGGCGGGCGGGTCGGAGGTCGGGGGCAGGTTGGTGGTGTGCTCGGTGTCGTCGGTGCGGGGCCCGGGGCGAGGTGAGAGCAAGAAGGGATCGCTCGCGCTGCGGCGTCGCTTTTGACAGCACGTTTTCTAACTCGCGACCGACGCGACGGCGAAGGGCGAGGAGGGAGGGGGGGTCGTGCTATGCGGAGGACGAAATTGGAGGCAAATTGCAGATGCGCACGCACCTGCAGGCCCAGCATCAGCATCGATCATCCGCGTTGATTCTGCACTCGTTTGCACCCGAAAATTGCTTGTCCGAAAAATCTTGTCTCAAGCTTATTTCTCAAATGGATGTATCTAAGACTAACTTGGTGCTAAATACATTAATTTGAGGGACAAGCTTTCCCGGACGGAGGAAGTAAAAATCAGAGATGAACTTTGTATGCTATGAATGTGTATGAATATAGTACAATTTAATATACAGATACTTGGTACTTAATGTTCATTTTGCTCCCGTTGGACTACACACTGGACCTTACATGTTACCTCTTTCCTTCATGTTCATCTTCTTCGTCTGGACCGGCGGCGCACGGCTGCTTCGACGTGTTCCAGAACTACACTGTCGGAGATCTTGCGGATGGATATCTGGATCGGATAGAATCCGGTCGTTGATACGTCTCCAACATATCTATTTTTAAAAACATTTTTTCTCTTCTTTTGATCTTTAATTTGCATGATTTGAATGAAATTAACCCGAGCTGACACTATTGTCAGCAGAATTACCTTGGTGTTGTTTTTTGCAGATATAAAAAGTTCTCAAAATTAGACGGAATTTTACGAAGAATTGTTTTGAAATATATAAAAATACTGGCTTAAAGAACTACCAGAGTGGGGTCACCAAAGAGCCCCAAGCTCACGGGGTGTGCCATCTTGAGCTTGTGGGGTTCTCGAGCCTCCGTTTGCCTTAACTCGAAGTCCCTAAATACTGTCTTCCTGAGAAAAAAACCAGAGAGAAAGTTTCATCGCGTTTTATGATACGGAGCTGCCGCCACCTCCTGTTTTTCATCGGGAGGGCTGATCTGAAGTCCATTCGAGGCCCCGGAGAGGGGGTTTGTCGCCGTCATCATCACAACCCTTCTTCATCAACAACCTCGTGATGCTCACCACCGAGAATGAGTAATTTCATTGCAGGCATACTAGAGGTAGATGGAGATGGATGTGTTTTGTCATGTAATCAAGTCAATTTGTTAGGGTTTAATCCCTAGTATCCATTATGTTCTGATATTGATGTTGGTATGACTTTGCTATTCTTAATGCTTGTCACTAGGGCCCAAGTGCCATGATTTCATATCTGAACCTACTATGTTTTTATGAATATATTTGAGTTCTTGATCCTATCTTTTAAGTTATATGCGCCTGTTATTGTTCTAAACTGTAGGCCCCAAGGTGACAATAATTGGGATAATCTTCGGGGATGGCTGTCATTTGAGGAGTTCATGTATTCACTTTGTGTTAATACTTTGTTCCGTTTCTCTATTAAAAGGAGCGCCTTAATTACTCTTAGTTTCCATTAGGACCCTACTACCCGCGGGAGGGTAGGACAAAAGATGTCGTCCAAGTTTTTACCGCAAGCATATATGACTATATATGGAATACATGCCTACATATGATTGGTTAATTAGAGCTATTGTGTATCACTCTCGATTGTGACTGTTACATGATGAATGTTATCCAAATATCCATTGCTACTCCATGCCTACGCCTTTCATAATATTGTCTTTCCTCATATCACTATTATTGTTGTTGTTCCAATTACTACAAAACTGCTACCACCGTTATTGTTACTGTCACTATTGCTACTACTATTTCCACTGTTATCATATTACTATGTTGCTAACAAATTGCTGCAAAGAAGTGACTTCTCAAGTCTGGTTGAATTAACAACTCAACTTCTAAGGCTTATAAATATTCTTTGGCCCCCCCCTTGTGTCGAATCAATAAATTTGAGTGAAATACTACCTTCGAAAACTATTGTGATCCCCTATACTTGTGAGTCATCAAGACTATTTTCTGGTGCCGTTGCCGGGGAGCATATATCTATTTATTAAGTTCACTTGGGAGTTGAATATCTGCTACAATTTATATTCACTATGAAGAATCTGAAAGACTCTAAGACCAAGATCATGCCCTCTAAGACGAGGGGAGGTAAGGAATTACCAACTCGATCCACACTTGATTAACCTTCTATTTTAAGGCAGCTTGCGCACCACCACCTGCTATTCAATCTGATATGTCACAAGTAATTGATAATAGTTCTGATGTTGATGAGACTCATGATGATGCTTCTACTTTGTTTGATAAATCGGTGCCACTTGTTGAATTGCTTGATGCTCATATTGCTAAAGCTAAAGAATCTGAAATTATTGAAAACTATGAATCACCTGTTACACCTAGTACTCCTATTAGAACTAAGAGGCTTGATATTCCTGGAGGTTACACTATTTATGAGGAGATTAATAGAGATTTGCTTGCTTCTAAAAATAGGGAGAATTTGCATATTTAATTATTAAGCTGAAAGACAAGGCCATGAACCAAATGATGAAATATGATCCTAAATTTGCAACTTCGCCTATTTTTGTTAGCGATAAGGATTATGAATTATCCATTGATCCTTAACTTATTACTTTGGTAGAATCCTATCCTTTTCATGGTTATAAATCTAAAATTGTTGTTGCACATCTCAGTAAATTGAATGATATTGCCACCCTATTTCCTCAAGAGAAAAAGATATGCTATTATTACATTCTTAAACTGTTTGAAGGGTGATGCTAAAATTTGGTTTAATAATCTTGCTCCTAGTTGTGTGAGTAGTCCCATGATATGATTTACTACTTCACCCCAGCTTCATATGTGTGACGATTAGACGTACCACGATGGGACGTTTAGAGTCCCTAGAGATTACTATGCATGTTCCCAGGCTTCGTACCTTGCATGCGTATGCGGATCGAGGGAAAGAAATTTAAATACCGCTAAAAGAGGAATTCGGGGCCCACTACAACTCCCCCTATTGGGAATGCCAAAGTGAGGGGCTAGGAAATTGCCAGAAAGTCATCAGAGGATCCTTGGAAAGGTATGCTTCGGCTATAAGGAATCTAGTTTGACATAAAATACTTTGGACCTAGACAGGGTTTCATCGAGAAAACTGGAATATCAAGAACTCGCCTACGAAGCCGAAGACCGAAGAAAGAACCGCCACGCCGAGAATAAGACATCTTCGACTTAAAGACTAGTTCAGGGGCTACTGACGGTGTCCTGGATTAGGGGGTACTTATCATGTTGGACTGCCATTCATGGACTGGACCGAGGACCCACTAATAACCGACGAATGAGCCATGTTTACTTTGATCCTTGGCGTACTCAAGATGGAATCTACCAAAGACTTGGCGTAGACTTCAAGGCATATTCAAATATTCGGCATGTTATCTCTAGATGCAACCGACCATGTGTAACCCTAGGTACTGCCCGGGCACTATATAAGATGAGGGGTTTAGTACACAGAGACAGGTTAGATTCATTCATACGATCTCAAGGTAGATCATCATGTACTTTGTACCCCCTCCACAATCAATACAATACAAGCACGACGTAGGGTTTTACCTCTTCAAGAGGGCCCGAACCTGGGTAAATTACTAAATACTGTGTCTCTCTACTTCCTATTACCATCAAGCTGAGATCCCCAGCTCGGGACCCCCTACCCGAGATCTGCCGGATTTAGCTCCGGTAGTTGGTACAGTTGATCTAAAGTTTACTTCGGGAATGATCATGCAGCTAAAGAACATGCAGCATGTCCCCGCCATCTGTTCCGTTTGGGATTTTCCCTGAATAGGAAGGGTGACGCAATATAGTAGCGGATAGTATTGAAGGAAATATGCCCTAGAGGCAATAATAAAGTTGCTATTTCATATTTCCTTATATCATGATAAATGTTTATTATTCATGCTAGAATTGTATTAACCGGAAACTTGATACATGTGTGGATACATAGACAAAACACCGTGTCCCTAGTAAGCCTCTACTAGACTAGCTCGTTAATCAAAGATGGTTAAGTTTCCTAAACCATAGACATGTGTTGTCATTTGATGAATGGGATCACATCATCAAGACCCATCCGTTAGCTTAGCATGTTGATCGTTCAGTTTTATTGCTATTGCTTTCTTCGTGTCATATACATATTCCTTTAACTATGAGATTATGCAACTCCCGGATATCGGAGGAATACCTTGTGCGCTATCAAACGTCACAACGTAACTGGGTGATTATAAAGATGCTCTACAGGTATCTCCGAAGGTGTTTGTTGGGTTGGCATAGATAGAGATTAGGATTTGTCACTCCGAGTATCGGAGAGGTATCTCTGGGCCCTCTCGGTAATGCACATCATGATAAGCCTTGCAAGCAATGTGACTAATGAGTTAGTTGCGGGATGATGCATTACGGAACGAGTAAAGAGACTTGCCGGTAACGAGATTGAACTAGGTATGAAGATACCGACGATCCAATCTTGGGCAAGTAACATACCGATGACAAAAGGAATAACGTATGTTGTCATTACGGTTTGACCGATAAAGATCTTCGTAGAATATGTAGGAACCAATATGAGAATACAGGTTCCGCTATTGGTTATTGACCAGAGAGGTATCTCGGTCATGTCTACATAGTTCTCGAACCCGTAGGGTCCGCACGCTTAACGTTCGATGACGATTTTGTATTATATGAGTTATGTGATTTGGTGAACGAATGTTGTTTGGAGTCCTGGATGAGATCACGGACATGACGAGGAGTCTTGAAATGGTCGATAGGTAAAGATTCATATATAGGACGATAGTATTCGGACACCGAAAGTGTTCTGGGGGTACCGGGTACTTATCGGGTCACTGGAAGGGGTTCTGGGCAACCCCCGACAAGCTATATGGGCCTAATGGGCCAAGAGGGGAAACACACCAGCCACAAAGGGGCTGGTGCGCCCCCCCCCATATGGGCTGGCCAAATTGGAGAAGGAAAGGGGAAGAAGGAAAGGAAAAAGGGAATAGGATTCCCCATTTCCCCTCTTCCCTTCCTACTCCGAATAGGAATAGGAAAGGGGGGATGCCGAATTGGGAGGACCCCAAGTAGGATTCCTCCTACTTGGGGCGCCCCCTTGTCTGCCTCTCCTCCCCTCCAACCTATATATGAGGGAGGGGGGCACCGCTAGAAAACACAACAAACATTGTTAGCCGTGTGTGGCGCCCCCTCCATAGTTTACGCCTCCGGTCATATTCACATAGTGCTTAGGTGAAGCCCTGCGCGGATCACTTCACCATCACCGTCACCACACCGTTGTGCTGAAGGAACTCTCCCTCGACACTTTGCTGGATCAAGAGTTCGAGGGACTTCATCGAGCTGAACGTGTGCAGAACTCAGAGGTGCCGTACGTTCGGTGCTTGATCGGTCGAAACGAGAAGAAGTTCGACTACATCAACCGTGTTGTCAAACGCTTCCTCTTTTGGTCTACGAGGGTACGTGGACACACTCTACCCCTCTCGTTGCTATGCATCTCCTAGATAGATCTTGCGTGAGCGTAGGAATTTTTTTGAAATTGCATGCTACGTTTCCCAACAGTGGCATCCGAGCCAGGTCTATGCGTAGATGATATGCACAAGTAGAACACAAAGAGTTGTGGGCGGTGATCATCATACTGCTTACCACCAATGTCTTATTTTGATTCGGGGGTATTGTTGGATGAAGCGGCCCGGACCAACCTTACATGACCACGTTCAAGAGACCGGTTCCACCGACAGACATGCAACTAGTTTTGCATAAAGGTGGCTGGCGGATGTCCGTTTCTCCAACTTTAGTTGAATCGAATTTGACTGCGGCCGGTCCTTATTGAAGGTTAAAACAACAAACTTGATAAATCACCGTTGTCGTTTTGATGCGTAGGTAAGAACGATTCTTGCTAGAATCCCGTAGCAGACACGTAAAACTTGCAACAACAAAGTGGAGGACGTCTAACTTGTTTTTGCAGGGCATGTTGTGATGTGATATGGTCAAGACATGATGTGATATACGTTATTGTATGAGATGATCATGTTTTGTAAAAGTTATCGGCAACTGGCAGGAGCCTTATGGTTGTCGCTTTATTGTATCAAATGCAAACGCCATGTAATTGCTTTACTTTATCACTATGCGTTAGCGATAGTTGTAGAAGCAATAGTTGGCGAGACGACAATGACGCTACGATGGAGATCAAGGTGTCAAGCCGGCGATGATGGAAATCATGACGGTGCTTTGGAGATGGAGATCAAAGGCACAAGATGATGATGGCCATATCATGTCACATATTTTGATTGCATGTGATGTTTATCTTTTACGCATCTTATTTTGCTTAGTACGATGGTAGCATTATAAGATGATACCTTACTGAAATTTCAAGGTATAAGTGTTCTCCCTGAGTATGCACCGTTGCGACAGTTCGTCGTGCCAAGACACCACGTGATGATCGGCTGTGATAAGCTCTACGTTCACATACAACGGGTGCAAGACAGTTTTGTACATGCGGAATACTCGGGTTAAACTTGACGAGCCTAGCATGTACAGACATGGCCTCGGAATACTGGAGACCAAAAGGTCGAACGTGAATCATATAGTAGATATGATCAACATAGAGATGTTCACCATTGAAGACTACTCCATCTCACGTGATGATCGGACTGTTGGAAATATGCCCTAGAGGCAATAATAAATGGTTATTATTATATTTCTGTGTTCATGATAATAGTCTATTATTCATGCTATAATTGTATTGTCCGGAAATCGTAATACATGTGTGAATACATAGACCACAACCTGTCCCTAGTAAGCCTCTAGTTGACTAGCTCGTTGATCAACAGATAGTCATGGTTTCCTGACTATGGACATTGGATGTCATTGATAACGGGATCACATCATTAGGAGAATGATGTGATGGACAAGACCCAACTTAAGCATAGCATAAAAGATCGTGTAGTTTCGTTTGCTAGAGCTTTTCCAATGTCAAGTATCTTTTCCTTAGACCATGAGATCGTGCAACTCCCGGATACCGTAGGAGTGCTTTGGGTGTGCCAAACGTCACAACGTAACTGGGTGACTATAAAGGTGCATTACGGGTATCTCCGAAAGTGTCTGTTGGGTTGGCACGGATCGAGACTGGGATTTGTCACTCCGTGTGACGGAGAGGTATCTCTGGGCCCACTCGGTAATGCATCATCATAATGAGCTCAATGTGACTAAGGCGTTAGTCACGGGATCATGCATTGCGGTACGAGTAAAGAGACTTGCCGGTAACGAGATTGAACTAGGTATTGGGATACCGACGATCGAATCTCGGGCAAGTAACATACCGATTGACAAAGGGAATTGCATACGGATTGATTGAATCCTCGACACCGTGGTTCATCCGATGATATCATCGTGGAACATGTGGGAGCCAACATGGGTATCCAGATCCCGCTGTTGGTTATTGACCGGAGAGGCGTCTCGGTCATGTCTGCATGTCTCCCGAACCCGTAGGGTCTACACACTTAAGGTCCGGTGACGCTAGGGTTGTAGAGATATATGTATGCGGAAACCCGAAAGTTGTTCGGAGTCCCGGATGAGATCCCGGACGTCACGAGAGGTTCCAGAATGGTCCGGAGGTAAAGATTTATATATGGGAAGTCTTATTTTGGTTGCCGGAAAAGTGTTGTACCGGGAGTGCCGAAAGGGGTCCGGGGGTCCACCAAGGGGGTCCACCAGCCCCGGGGGGCCACATGGGCTGTAAGGGGTGCGCCTTGGCCTATATGGGCCAAGGGCACCAGCCCCAAGAGGCCCATGCGCAAGAGATAAGAAAGAAGGGAGAGTCCTAAAGGGGGAAGGCACCTCCGAGGTGCCTTGGGGGGGGAGGACTCCCCCCCTGGCCGCACCCCTCCTTGGAGGAAGGGGTAAGGCTGCGCCCCCCCTCTCGCTTGGCCCTATATATAGTGGGGGGAAGGGAGGGCAGCAAGATCTAAGCCTTGGGCGCCTCCCTCCTCCCCTGCAACACCTCTCTCTCTCTCGCAGAAGCTCGGCGAAGCCCTGCCGGAGACCCGCTACATCCACCACCACGCCGTCGTGCTGTTGGATCTCCATCAACCTCTCCTCCCCCCTTGCTGGATCAAGAAGGAGGAGACGTCGCTGCACCGTACGTGTGTTGAACGCGGAGGTGCCGTACGTTCGGCACTCGGTCATCGGTGATTTGGATCACGGCGAGTACGACTCCGTCATCCACGTTCATTGGAACGCTTCCGCTCGCGATCTACAAGGGTATGTAGATCCACTCCTTTCCCCTCGTTGCTACTAGACTCCATAGATGCATCTTGGTGAGCGTAGGAAAATTTTAAATTATGCTACGGTTCCCAACAGTGGCATCATGAGCCAGGTCTATGCGTAGTTACTATGCACGAGTAGAACACAAAGCAGTTGTGGGCGTTGAGTTTGCCAATTCTTCTTGCCGCTACTAGTCGTTTCTTGTTTCGGCGGCATTGTAGGATGAAGCGGCCCGGACCGACCTTACACGTACGCTTACGTGAGACTGGTTCCACCGACTGACATGCACTAGTTGCATAAGGTGGCTAGCGGGTGTCTGTCTCTCCTACTTTAGTCGGAACGGATTCGATGAAAAGGGTCCTTATGAAGGGTAAATAGAAATTGGCAAATCACGTTGTGGTCATACGTAGGTAAGAAATGTTCTTGCTAGAAACCTACAAACCACGTAAAAAACTTGCAACAACAATTAGAGGACGTCTAACTTGTTTTTGCAGCAAGTGCTATGTGATGTGATATGGCCAGAAGATGTGATGAATGATATATGTGATGTATGAGATTGATCATATTCTTGTAATAGGAATCACGACTTGCATGTCGATGAGTATGACAACCGGCAGGAGCCATAGGAGTTGTCTTTATTATTTTGCATGACCTGCGTGTCATTGAATAACGCCATGTAATTTACTTTACTTTGTTGCTAAACGCGTTAGCCATACAAGTAGAAGTAATCGTTGGCGTGACGACTTCATGAAGACACAATGATGGAGATCATGATGATGGAGATCATGGTGTCATGCCGGTGACAAAGATGATCATGGTGCCCCGAAGATGGAGATCAAAGGAGCATGATGATATTGGCCATATCATGTCACTATTTGATTGCATGTGATGTTTATCATGTTTTTGCATCTTATTTGCTTAGAACGACGGTAGCAAATAGGATGATCCCTTATAATAATTTCAAGAAAGTGTTCACCCTAACTGTGCACCGTTGCGAAGGTTCGTTGTTTCGAAGCACCACATGATGATCGGGTGTGATAGATTCTAACGTTCGAATACAACGGGTGTTGACGAGCCTAGCATGTACAGACATGGCCTCGGAACACACGCAATACACTTAGGTTCACTTGACGAGCCTAGCATGTACAGACATGGCCTCGGAACACGGAGGACCGAAAGGTCGAGCATGAGTCGTATAGAAGATACGATCAACATGGAGATGTTCACCGATCTTGACTAGTCCGTCTCACGTGATGATCGGACACGGCCTAGTCGAATTCGGATCATGTTTCACTTAGATGACTAGAGGGATGTCTATCTGAGTGGGAGTTCATTAAATAATTTGATTATATGAACTTAATTATCATGAACTTAGTCTAAATCTTTACACTGTGTATTGTAGATCAAATGGCCCACGTTGTCCTCAATTTCAACGCGTTCCTAGAGAAAACCAAGCTGAAAGATGATGGCAGCAACTATACGGACTGGGTCCGGAACCTGAGGATCATCCTCATAGCAGCCAAGAAAGATTATGTCTTAGAAGCACCGCTAGGTGAAGCACCAATCCCTGAGAACCAAGACGTTATGAACGCTTGGCAGCAGCGTGCTGATGATTACTCCCTCGTTCAGTGCGGCATGCTTTACAGCTTAGAACCGGGTCTCCAAAAGCGTTTTGAGAAACATGGAGCATATGAGATGTTCGAGGAGCTGAAACTGGTTTTTCAAGATCATGCCCGGGTCGAGAGATATGATGTCTCCGACAAGTTCTTCAGCTGTAAAATGGAGGAGAACAGTTCTGTTAGTGAGCACATACTCAGAATGTCTGGGTTGCACAACCGCTTGTCTCAGCTGGGAGTTAATCTCCCGGATGACACGGTTATTGACAGAATCCTCCAGTCGCTTCCACCAAGCTACAAGAGCTTTGTGATGAACTACAATATGCAGGGGATGGAAAAGACCATTCCCGAGGTATATTCAATGTTGAAATCAGCTGAGGTAGAGATCAGAAAAGAACATCAAGTGTTGATGGTGAATAAAACCACTAAGTTCAAGAAGGGCAAGGGTAAGAAGAACTTCAAGAAGGACGGCAAGGGAGTTGCCGCGCCCGGTAAGCCAGTTACCGGGAAGAAGTCAAAGAATGGACCCAAGCCCGAGACTGAGTGCTTTTATTGCAAGGGAAGTGGTCACTGGAAGCGGAACTGCCCCAAATATTTAGCGGACAAGAAGAAGGCCGGCAACACCCAAGGTATATGTGATATACAAGTAATTGATGTGTACCTTACCAGTACTCGTAGTAGCTCCTGGGTATTTGATACCGGTGCGGTTGCTCATATTTGTAACTCAAAGCAGGAACTACGGAATAAACGGAGACTGGCAAAGGACGAGGTGACGATGCGCGTCGGGAATGGTTCCAAGGTCGATGTGATCGCCGTTGGCACGCTACCTCTGCATCTACCCACGGGATTAGTTTTAAACCTCAATAATTGTTATTTAGTGCCAGCTTTGAGCATGAACATTGTATCTGGATCTCGTTTAATTCGAGATGGCTACTCATTTAAATCTGAGAATAATGGTTGTTCTATTTATTTGAGAGATATGTTTTATGGTCATGCCCCGCTGGTCAATGGTTTATTTCTGATGAATCTCGAACGTGATGTTACACATGTTCATAGTGTGAATACCAAAAGATGTAAAGTTGATAACGATAGTCCCACATACTTGTGGCACTGCCGCCTTGGTCACATTGGTGTCAAGCGCATGAAGAAGCTCCATGCAGATGGACTTTTGGAGTCTCTTGATTACGAATCATTTGACACGTGCGAACCATGCCTCATGGGTAAGATGACCAAGACTCCGTTCTCCGGAACAATGGAGCGAGCAACCAACTTATTGGAAATCATACATACCGATGTGTGTGGTCCAATGAGTGTTGAGGCTCGCGGAGGATATCGTTATGTTCTCACTCTCACTGATGATTTAAGTAGAATGGGTATGTCTACCTAATGAAACACAAGTCTGAAACCTTTGAAAAGTTCAAGGAATTTCAGAGTGAGGTTGAGAATCAACGTGACAGGAAAATAAAATTCTTACGATCAGATCGTGGTGGAGAATATTTAAGTCACGAATTTGGTACACACTTAAGGAAATGTGGAATAGTTTCACAACTCACGCCGCCTGGAACACCTCAGAGAAATGGTGTGTCCGAACGTCGTAATCGCACTCTATTGGATATGGTGCGATCTATGATGTCTCTTACCGATTTACCGCTCTCATTTTGGGGTTATGCTTTAGAGACTGCCGCGTTCACTTTAAATAGGGCACCGTCTAAATCCGTTGAGACGACACCGTATGAATTATGGTTTGGGAAGAAACCTAAGCTGTCGTTTCTAAAAGTTTGGGGATGCGATGCTTATGTCAAGAAACTTCAACCTGAAAAGCTCGAACCCAAATCGGAAAAATGCGTCTTCATAGGATACCCTAAGGAAACTATTGGGTATACCTTCTACCTCAGATCCGAAGGCAAGATCTTCGTTGCAAAGAACGGGTCCTTTCTAGAGAAGGAGTTTCTCTCGAAAGAATTGAGTGGGAGGAAAGTGGAACTTGATGAGGTGATAGTCACCCCTTCCGAACCGGAAAGTAGCGCAGCGCGGTAAAATGTTCCTGTTGTGCCTACACCGACTGGGGAGGAAGTTAATGATGATGATCATGAAGCTTCAGATCAAGTTGCTGAACTTCGTAGGTCCACAAGGACACGTTCCGCACCAGAGTGGTACGGCAACCCTGTCCTGGAAATCATGTTGTTAGACAACGGTGAACCTTCGAACTATGAAGAAGCGATGGCGGGCCCGGATTCCGACAAATGGCTAGAAGCCATGAAATCCGAGATAGAATCCATGTATGAAAACAAAGTATGGACTTTGACTGACTTGCCCGATGAGCGGCGAGCCATAGAAAACAAATGGATCTTTAAGAAGAAGACGGACGCAGATGGTAATGTGACCATCTACAAAGCTCGACTTGTCGCTAAGGGTTATCGACAAGTTCAAGGGGTTGACTACGATGAGACTTTCTCACCCGTAGCAAAGCTGAAGTCCGTCCGAATCATGTTAGCAATTGCCGCATACTATGATTATGAGATATGGCAGATGGACGTCAAAACGGCATTCCTTAACGGCTTCCTTAAGGAAGAGTTGTATATGATGCAGCCGGAAGGTTTTGTCGATCCTAAGAATGCTAACAAAGTATGCAAGCTCCAACGCTCAATCTATGGGCTGGTGCAAGCATCTCGGAGTTGGAACATTCGCTTTGATGAGATGATCAAAGCGTTTGGGTTTACACAGACTTATGGAGAAGCCTGTGTTTACAAGAAAGTGAGTGGGAGCTCTGTAGCATTTCTCATATTATATGTGGATGACATACTATTGATGGGAAATGATATAGAATTCTTGGAAAGTATAAAGGCCTATTTGAATAAGTGTTTTTCAATGAAGGACCTTGGAGAAGCTGCTTATATATTAGGCATCAAGATCTATAGAGATAGATCAAGACGCCTCATTGGTCTTTCACAGAGTACATACCTTGACAAGATATTGAAGAAGTTCAGTATGGATCAGTCCAAGAAGGGGTTCTTGCCTGTATTGCAAGGTGTGCAATTGAGCACGGCTCAATGCCCGACCACGGCAAAAGATATAGAAGAGATGAGTGTCATCCCCTATGCCTCGGCCATAGGGTCTATTATGTATGCCATGCTGTGTACCAGACCTGATGTAAACCTTGCCGTAAGTTTGGTAGGAAGGTACCAAAGTAATCCCGGCAAGGAACACTGGACAGCGGTCAAGAATATCCTGAAGTACCTGAAAAGGACTAAGGATATGTTTCTCGTTTATGGAGGTGACGAAGAGCTCGTCGTAAAGGGTTACGTCGACGCTAGCTTCGACACAGATCTGGATGACTCGAAGTCACAGACTGGATACGTGTATATTTTGAATAGAGGAGCAGTAAGCTGGTGCAGTTGCAAGCAGAGCGTCGTGGCGGGATCTACATGTGAAGCGGAATACATGGCAGCCTCGGAAGCAGCACAGGAAGCAGTCTGGATGAAGGAGTTCATTACCGACCTAGGGGTGATTCCCAATGCGTCGGGCCCGATGACTCTCTTCTGTGACAACACTGGAGCTATTGCCCTTGCGAAGGAGCCCAGGTTTCACAGGAAGACCAGGCATATCAAGCGTCGCTTCAACTCCATTCGTGAAAGTGTTCAAAATGGAGACATAGATATTTGTAAAGTACATACGGACCTGAATGTAGCAGATCCGTTGACTAAACCTCTCCCTAGAGCAAAACATGATCAACACTAGGACGCAATGGGTGTTCGATTCATCACAATGTAACTAGATTATTGACTCTAGTGCAAGTGGGAGACTGTTGGAAATATGCCCTAGAGGCAATAATAAATGGTTATTATTATATTTCTGTGTTCATGATAATAGTCTATTATTCATGCTATAATTGTATTGTCCGGAAATCGTAATACATGTGTGAATACATAGACCACAACCTATCCCTAGTAAGCCTCTAGTTGACTAGCTCGTTGATCAACAGATAGTCATGGTTTCCTGACTATGGACATTGGATGTCATTGATAACGGGATCACATCATTAGGAGAATGATGTGATGGACAAGACCCAACTTAAGCATAGCATAAAAGATCGTGTAGTTTCGTTTGCTAGAGCTTTTCCAATGTCAAGTATCTTTTCCTTAGACCATGAGATCGTGCAACTCCCGGATACCGTAGGAGTGCTTTGGGTGTGCCAAACGTCACAACGTAACTGGGTGACTATAAAGGTGCATTACGGGTATCTCCGAAAGTGTCTGTTGGGTTGGCACGGATCGAGACTGGGATTTGTCACTCCGTGTGACGGAGAGGTATCTCTGGGACCACTCGGTAATGCATCATCATAATGAGCTCAATGTGACTAAGGTGTTAGTCACGGGATCATGCATTGCGGTACGAGTAAAGAGACTTGCCGGTAACGAGATTGAACTAGGTATTGGGATACCGACGATCGAATCTCGGGCAAGTAACATACCGATTGACAAAGGGAATTGCATACGGATTGATTGAATCCTCGACACCGTGGTTCATCCGATGATATCATGGTGGAACATGTGGGAGCCAACATGGGTATCCAGATCCCGCCGTTGGTTATTGACCGGAGAGGCGTCTCGGTCATGTCTGCATGTCTCCCGAACCCGTAGGGTCTACACACTTAAGGTCCGGTGACGCTAGGGTTGTAGAGATATATGTATGCGGAAACCCGAAAGTTGTTCGGAGTCCCGGATGAGATCCCGGACGTCACGAGAGGTTCCGGAATGGTCCGGAGGTAAAGATTTATATATGGGAAGTCTTATTTTGGTTGCCGGAAAAGTGTTGTACCGGGAGTGCCGAAAGGGGTCCGGGGGTCCACCAAGGGGGTCCACCAGCCCCGGGGGGCCACATGGGCTGTAAGGGGTGCGCCTTGGCCTATATGGGCCAAGGGCACCAGCCCCAAGAGGCCCATGCGCAAGAGATAAGAAAGAAGGGAGAGTCCTAAAGGGGGAAGGCACCTCCGAGGTGCCTTGGGGGGGAAGGACTCCCCCCCTGGCCGCACCCTTCCTTGGAGGAAGGGGTAAGGCTGCGCCCCCCCTCTCCCTTGGCCCTATATATAGTGGGGGGAAGGGAGGGCAGCAGGATCTAAGCCTTGGGCGCCTCCCTCCTCCCCTGCAACACCTCTCTCTCTCTCTCGCAGAAGCTCGGCGAAGCCCTGCCGGAGACCCGCTACATCCACCACCACGCCGTCGTGCTGTTGGATCTCCATCAACCTCTCCTCCCCCCTTGCTGGATCAAGAAGGAGGAGATGTCGCTGCACCGTACGTGTGTTGAACGCGGAGGTGCCGTACGTTCGGCACTCGGTCATCGGTGATTTGGATCACGGCGAGTACGACTCCGTCATCCACGTTCATTGGAACGCTTCCGCTCGCGATCTACAAGGGTATGTAGATCCACTCCTTTCCCCTCGTTGCTAGTAGACTCCATAGATGCATCTTGGTGAGCGTAGGAAAATTTTAAATTATGCTACGGTTCCCAACACGGACATGGTTTAGTTGATATGGATATGACTTGAGGGATGTCTATCTAAGTGGGAGTTCTTAAGTAATATGATTAATTGAACTTAATTTATCATGAACTTAGTCCTGATAGTATTTGCATATCTATGTTATAGATCAATAGCTCGCGTATAGCTCCCCTGTTTTATTTTTGATATGTTCCTAGAGGAAACTAAGTTGAAAGATGATAGTAGCAATGATGCGGACTGGATCTGTGATCTGAGGATTATCCTCGTGGCTGCACAGAAGAATTATGTCCTTGATGCACCGCTAGGTCACCGACCTATTGCAGGAGCAGATGCAGACGTTATGAATGTTTGACAAGCTCGGTATGATGACTACTTGATAGTTTAGTGCACCATGCTTTATGGCTTAGAACCGGGACTTCAAAACGTTTTGAACGCCATGGAGCATATTAGATGTTCCAAGAGCTAAAAATGATATTTCAAACTCATGCCCGTGTTAAGAGGTATGCAACCTCTGACAAGTACTTTTCCTACAAGATGGAGGAGAATAGCTCAGCTAGTGAGCATGTGCTCAGAATTTCTGGGTACTACAATCGCTTGAATCAAGTGGAAGTTAATCTTCTAGATAAGATAGTGATTGACAGAGTTCTCTAGTCACTATCACCAAGTTACTAGAACTTTGTGATGAACTATAATATGCAAGGGATGACGAAAACGATTCCCAAGCTCTTCGCGATGCTGAAATCAGCGAAGGTAGAAATCAAGAAAGAGCATCAATTGTTGATGGTTAACAAGACCACTAGTTTCAAGAAAAGAGGGCAAGGGAAAGATAGGGAACTTCAAGAAGAATGGCAAGCAAGTTGCCACTCCCGTGAAGAAGCCAAAAGCTGGACCTAAGCCTGAAATTGAGTGCTTCTACTGCAAAGTGAATGGCACTTGAAACAGAACTACCCCAAATGCTTGGCGGATAAGAAGGATGGCAAAGTGAACAAAGGTATATTTGGTATACATGTTATTGATGTGTATTTTAGTAGTGTTCGTAGTAACCCGTAGGTATTTGATATCGGTTCAGTTGCTAAGATTTGTAACTCGAAACAGGAGTTGCAAAATGAACAGATACTAGTTAAGG
The DNA here is from genome assembly GCF_018294505.1 of Triticum aestivum. Taxonomy (NCBI): domain Eukaryota; kingdom Viridiplantae; phylum Streptophyta; class Magnoliopsida; order Poales; family Poaceae; genus Triticum; species Triticum aestivum. The sequence continues at coordinate 400,864,304 of NC_057802.1, read as the reverse complement.
TCGAGGTGATGATGTGTGTTGGAAGTGATTCCAAGGTTGATAAGATCACCATCGCACACTCCCTTTACCTTCGGGATTAGTGTTGAACCTAAAATAAATGTTATTTGGTGTTTGCGTTGAGCATGAATATGATTGGATCATGTTTATTACAATACTTTAATTCATTTAATTCGAAGAATAATTGTTGTTCTATTTACATGAATAAAACCTTCTATGGTCATACACTCAATATAAATGGTTTATTGAATCTCGATTGTAGTGATACACATATTCATAATGTAGATGCCAAAAGATGCAAAGTTAAATAATGATAGTGCAACATAGTTGTGGCACTGCCGTTTTGGTCATATTGGTGTAAACGCATGAAGAAACTCCATGCAGATGGACTTTTGGAATCACTTGATTATGAATCATTTGATACTTGCAAACCATGCCTCAAGGGCAAGATGACTAAAACTCCGTTCTCCGGAACAATGGAGCGAGCTAATGGCTTATGGAAATAATGCATATCGATGTATGTGGTCCGATGAGTGTTGAGGTTCGCAGCGGGTATCGCTATTTTCTTACATTCGCAGATGATTTGAGCAGATATAGGTATATATCTACTTAATGAAACACAAGTCTGAAACATTTGAAAAGTTGAAAGAATTTCAGAGTGAAGCGGAGAACCATCGTAACAAGAAATAAAGTTTCTACGATCTGATCGCGGAGGCAATTATTTGAGTTACGAGTTTGGCCTTCATTTAAAACAATGCGGAATAGTTTCATAACTCATGCCACCTGGAACACCACAGCGTAATGGTGTGTCCGAACGTCACAACTGTACTTTATTAGATATGGTGCTCTATGATGTCTCTTACCGATTTACCACTATCATTTTGGGGTTATGCATTAGAGATAACTGCATTCACGTTACATAGGGCACCTTCTAAATCCGTTGAGATGACACCGTATGAACTGTGGTTTGGCAAGTAACCTAAGCTGTCGTTTCTTAAAGTTTAGGGTTGCGATGCTTATGTGAAAAAGCTTCAACCTGATAAGCTCGAACCCAAATCGGAGAAATGCGTCTTCATAAGATACCCAAAAGAAACTGTTGGGTACACCTTCTATCATAGATCCGAAGGCAAGATCTTTGTTGCTAAGAATGGATCCATTCTAGAGAAGGAGTTTTCTCGAAAGAAGTGAGTGGGAGGAAAGTAGAACTTGATGAGGTAATTGTACCTTCTCTCGAATTGGAAAGTAGCTCATCACAGAGAAACCGTTCCCGTGATGCCTACACCAACTAGAGAGGAAGCTAATGATAACCCACAAGTACAGGGGATCGCAACAGTTTTCGAGGGTAGAGTATTCAATCCAAATTTATAGATTCGACACAAGGGGAGCCAAAGAATATTTGAAGGTATTAGCAGCTGAGTTATCAATTCAACCACACCCGGAGATTAATTATCTGTAGCAAAGTGACTAGTAGCAAAGTAATATGATAGTTTTGATAATAGTAGTAGCAGTAACGGTAACGGTAACAGTGATAGCAGTAATTTTGTAGCAAGTGTAACAGTGATGATAGCAGTAGTAACTTAGCAGGAACAATATAGGACAAGATCCGTTTATCTATATGGCAGTAGATATAGAGCTCGTCTTTTTATCCTTAGTACCAACGATACATACATGTCGGTTCCCTTTCTGTCACTGGGATCGAGCACCGTAAGATCGAACCCATTACCAGGCACCTCTTCCCATTGCAAGATAAATAGATCAAGTTGGCCAAACAAAACCCAAATATCGGAGAAGAAATACGAGGCTATAAGAGATCATGCATATAAGAGATCAAAGAAACTCAAATAACTTTCATGGATATAAAAAGATATGACTGATCATAAACCCAAAGTTCATCAGATCCCAACATACACACCGCAAAAAGAGTTACATCATATGGATTTCCAAGAGACCATTGTATTGAGAATTCAGCGAGAGAGAGAAAGCCATCTAGCTACTAACTACGGACCCGAAGGTCTACAAGGAACTACTCACGCATCATCGGAGAGGCACCAATGGAGGTGGTGAACCCCATCCGAGATGGTGTCTAGATTGGATCTGGTGGTTCTGGACTCTGCGGCGGCTGGATGAATATTTCGTCGACTGTTCTAGGGTTTCTGGAATATTGGGGTATTTATAGAGCAAAGAGGCGGTCCAGGGGGCACCCGAGGTGGGCACAACCCACCAGGGCGCGCCTGGGCCTCCTGGCGCGCCCTAGTGGGTTGTCCCCTCCTCGGGACTCCCCCATGTGCAACCAGGGCCCAACTTCTTCCTTCTGGTCCATAAAAAATCTCCTTAAAGTTTCGTGGCATTTGGAATCAGTTTGATAAGGATTTTCTACGATGTAAAAAACACGGAAAAAACAACAACCGACACTTGGCACTATGTCAATAGGTTAGTACCAAAAAATGATATAAAATGTCTATAAATGATTATATAACATCCAAGATTGATAATAAAATAGCATGGAACAATCAAAAATTATAGATACGTTGGAGACGTATCGGCATCCCCAAGCTTAACTAATGCTCGTCCTCGAGTAGGTAAGTGATAAAAACAGAATTTTTGATGTGGAGTGTTGTCTATCATGTCATATCATATTCTTTTCTTTATAGCATGGACATTTGGACTTTTTATGCGATTCAAAGCAATAGTCTAGTTTTGACATAATAATTTAGATACTCAAGCATATCAACAAGCAACCATGTCTTTCAAAATATCAACGCTAAAATAAGTTATCCCTGGCCCATCATGCTCAAACATTGATCCATTCAGGAAATACACTCAAATATTTACTACACCCAATACTTAAGTACGATCATATTGCCTCCTAGTTGGTGCTTTTATAAGAGAAGATGGAGACTCAAATTTCAAAAATAAAAATTGCATAAAGTAAAAGAAAGGCCCTTCGCCGAGGGAAGTAGGGATTTGTAGAGGTGCCAGAGCTCAAAGCGAAAAACTTAGAGATAAAAACATTTTGGGAGGTGTATCCATCCCACCAACGAAAACGACTTAGAGTTCCGAACACTTTCCATGCTAGATATGCCATAGGCGGTTCCCAAACAGAAAATAAAGTTTATTCCTTTTTCCACCATACTTTCACTTTCCATGGCAAGCCATATCCACGGGTGCCCTCCACACCAACACTTTCCAAGAAATTTATTATTTGACAACATAAAGTAAATTCAATTTTTTTTTTGCATTTCGGGACTGGGCATCCCTAATACCTTTGCCTTACTCTCGTGCAATGACAAGTGAATAAACACTCATCTTGAGAATAACACATCTAGCATGGAAAATATTAGCCACCCGTTACCGTTCCGCAAGCAAAACAAACACACAAAAGAGAAGTTTATTTTGAAAATTAGAGATGGCACATGCAAATTTTCTTAGAACGGCAAAAGAATATCGCATATATGTAGATATAGTGGACTCATGCGGCAAAACTGGTTTAAGGGATTTTGGATGCACAAGTAGAGGTCATACTTAGTGCAAAATGAAGGCTAGCAAAAGATTGGGAAGCGACCAACCAAGAAACGAATAATCTCATAAGCAAGCATTAAGCATAATTAACACCGAATAATGCACCACAAGTAGGATATAATTTTCATTACATGATTATTGACTTTCATGCATGCATAGGGAATCACAAACCTTAACACCAATATTCTTACTAGAGCACAATCACATCATCATATCTCAAAACTATTACTAAGAATCAAGTTTATTTTGTCCAATGATATTCATGACATTTTTTATTTCTTTATCCTTCTTGGATATCTATCACTTTGGGACTAATTTTCACATGTTGCTTTTCATAAGCTCAAACAAATATAAGTGAAGATCATGAGCATAACAAATTTTCTTTCTCTCAAAATAATTTAAGTGAAGCAAGAGACAATTTCTTCAAAATTTTACTAACTCTCAAATAAATCTAAGTGAAGCAAGAGAGCATTTTTTTTTCAAAAATACTAAGCACACCGTGCTCAAAAAGATATAAGTGAAGAACTAGAGCAAGTCCATTGCTCATAAAAATTTAAGTGAAGCATAGAGAGCAATTCTAACAAGTCATGACATAATTTTGGATCTCTCAAATAGGTGTGTCCACCAAGGATTGATGACTTAAAACACAACATAAAACAAGCAAAGACTCATATCATACAAGACGCTCCAAGCAAAACACATATTATGTGACGAATAAAAATATAGCCTCAAGTAAAATACCGATGGTCGATAGAAGAAAGAGGGGATGCCACTCGGGGCATCCCTAAGCTTAGTTGGTTGCCCATTCTTGGATAATAGCTTGGGATGCCGGGGCATACCCAAGCTTAGGCTCTTCTATCCTTCTTTCATCCATCGTAAGATAACCCAAAACTTGAAAACTTCAATCACACAAAACTCAACAAAATCTCCGTGAGATCCGTTAGTGAAAAAAGTAAACCACTACTATAATTGTTGTATCAAACCAATTCATATTTTGTTTTTTTATTATATCTACTGTATTCCAACTTTTCTATGGCAAAAATCATCAAAGAAAACCATAGAGCCATCAAAATAAGCACACAACACAAAGAAAACAGAATCTGTCAAAACAGAACAGTCTGTAGCAATCTGACTTAAACGAAAACTTCTGGAACTCCAAAAATTCTGAAAAAATAGGAAGACCTGAGAAATTAGTATATTAATCTTATGAAAAAAGAATCAGGGCAAAATCTCTTTCTGAATAAAAATTAAAATTAATTTCGTGAGCGCAAAGTTTCTGTCTTTTTCAGCAAGATCAAACAACCATCACGCAAGAAGATCCTATCGGTTCTACTTGGCACAAACACTAACTAAAAACACAAAAAATACAATCATAACAGTAGCATAATTGTGTTAACACACAAGAACATAAAGCAAAAAGCAAAAATAAATTTTATTAATTGGGTTGCCTCCCAACAAGCGCTATAGTTTTATGCCCTTAGCTAGGCATAAGGCAAGGATCTAAGTTTTGTCTTCCGAAGTTTTGGCAACTTTTGTAAGGGTTTTCTCAAACCCGGGAGGCCCTTTGCGCTTCCCTAAATTCTCTGGGAAAGAAACCATCTTAAGATCCAAAATATCCAATCGCTTATTGCAAAGAGTAATCAGGGTATTCATGCGATTGATACTACCATTGAGGTGTTTGAGGGGTTCATTATATTTCTGTATTTCAACCATATGTTTATGAAAATCACCAAGTTTGTCCAACATTTGGGCTCCCTCGGGGGTAAAAGGAAACCCCTTCTTTTGAGGTGGAATTCCCAAAATTTCCTCTAAGATTTCATAGGCAGCATTGTGATGTCTACTACACAACCTTCTTCTTGTAGACGTTGTTGGGCCTCCAAGTGCAGAGGTTTGTAGGAAAGTAGCAAATTTCCCTCAAGTGGACGACCTAAGGGTTATCAATCCGTGGGAGGCGTAGGATGAAGATGGTCTCTCTCAAACAACCCTGCAACCAAATAACAAAGAGTCTCTTGTGTCCCCAACACACCCAATACAATGGTAAATTGTATAGGTGCACTAGTTCGGCGAAGAGATGGTGATACAAGTGCAATATGGATGGTAGGTATAGGTTTTTGTAATCTGGAAATATAAAAAAAGCAAGGTAACTAATGATAAAAGTGAGCGTAAATGGTATTGCAATGCTAGGAAATAAGGCCTAGGGTTCATACTTTCACTAGTGCAAGTTCTCACAACGATAATAACATAATTGGATCATATAACTACCCCTCAACATGCAACAAAGAGTCACTCCAAAGTCACTAATAGAGGGGAACAAACGAAGAGATTATTGTAGGGTACGAAACCACCTCAAAGTTATCCTTTCTGATCGATCTATTCAAGAGTCCGTAGTAAAATAACACGAAGCTATTCTTTCCGTTCGATCTATCCTAGAGTTCATACTAGAATAACACCTTAAGACGCAAATCAACCAAAACCCTAATGTCACCTAGATACTCCAATGTCATCTCAAGTATCCGTGGGTATTATTATACGATATGCATCACACAATCTCAGATTCATCTATTCAACCAACACAAAGAACTTCAAAGAGTGCCCCAAAGTTTCTACCGGAGAGTCAAGACGAAAACATGTGCCAACCCCTATGCATAAGTTCACAAGGTCACTGAACCCGCAAGTTGATCACCAAAACATACATCAAGTAGATCACGTGAATATCCCATTGTCACCACAGATAAGCACATGCAAGACATACATCAAGTGTTCTCAAATCCTTAAAGCCTCAATGCGATAAGATAACTTCAAAGGGAAAACTCAATCCATTACAAGAGAGTAGAGGGGGAGAAACATCATAAGATCCAACTATAGTAGCAAAGCTCGCGGTACATGAAGATCATGCCAAATCAAGGACACGAGAGAGAGAGAGATCAAACACATAGCTATTGGTACATACCCTCAGCCCCGAGGGTGAACTACTCCCTCCTCGTCATGGAGAGTGCCGGGATGATGAAGATGGCCACCGGTGATGGATCCCCCCTCCGGCAGGGTGCCGGAACAGGGTCCCGATAGGTTTTTGGTGGCTACAGAGGCTTGCAGCGGCGGAACTCCCGATCTAGGTTATTTTCTGGAGGTTTCAGTATTTATAGGAATTTTTGGCGTCGGGAACAAGTCAGGGAGTGCCCGAGTCATCCACGAGGTAGGGCGGCGCGCCCCGGGGGGGGGGGGGTGGGCGCGCCCCCACCCTCGTGGACGGCCCAGGACTCTTCTGGCCCAACTCTTTTACTCCGGGGTCTTCTTTTGGTCCCTAAAAAACCGTCAAAAATTGGCACGTCCATTGGACTCCGTTTGGTATTCCTTTTCTACAAAACTCAAAAACAAGGAAAAAACACAAACTGGCACTGGGCTCTAGGTTAATAGGTTAGTCCCAAAAATCATATAAAATAGCATATAAATGCATATAAAACATCCAAGATTGATAATATAATAGCATGGAACAATAAAAAATTATAGATACGTTGGAGACGTATCAAGCATCCCCAAGCTTAATTCCTGCTCGTCCTCGAGTAGGTAAATGATAAAAACAGAATTTTTGATGTGGAATGCTACCTAACATATTTATCAATGTAATCTTCATTATTGTGACAAGAACCTTCAGATCCATAAGATTCAAAACAAAAGTGTAATATTGACATGAAAACAACTTTACTTCAAGCATACTAACCAAGCAATCATGTCTTCTCAAAATAACATGGCCAAAGAAAGTTATCCCTACAAAATCATATAGTCTGGCTATGCTCTATCTTCATCACACAAAATATTTAAATCATGCACAACCCCGATGACAAGCCAAGCAATTGTTTCATACTCTTGATGTTCTCAAACCTTTTCAATCTTCACGCAATACATGAGCGTGAGCCATGGACATAGCACTATAGGTGGAATAGAATGGTGGTTGTGGAGAAGACAAAAAGGAGAAGATAGTCTCACATCAACTAGGCGTATCAACGGGCTATGGAGATGCCCATCAATAAATATCAATGTGAGTGAGTAGGGATTGCCATGCAACAGATGCACTAGAGCTATAAGTGTATGAAAGCTCAACACAAGAAACTAAGTGGGTGTGCATCCAACTTGCTTGCTCACGAAGACCTAGGGCATTTTGAGGAAGCCCATCATTGGAATATACAAGCCAAGTTATATAATGTAAAATTCCCACTAGTATATGAAAGTGACAACATAGGAGACTCTCTATCATGAAGATCATGGTGCTACTTTGAAGCACAAGTGTGGTAAAAGGATAGTAGCATTGCCCCTTCTCTCTTTTTCTCTCATTTTTTTGTTTTTTTTTGTTTTTTTGTTTTTTTGGCCTTCTCCTTTTTTTGGCCTTCTCCTTTTTTTGGCCTCTTTTTTTTCGTCCGGAGTCTCATCCCGACTTGTGGGGGAATCATAGTCTCCATCATCCTTTCCTCACTAGGACAATGCTCTAATAATGATGATCATCACACTTTTATTTACTTACAACTCGAAACATAGAACAAAATATAACTCTATATGAATGCCTCCGGCGGTGTACCGGGATGTGCAATGAATCAAGAGTGACATGTATGAAAGAATTATGAAGGTGGCTTTGCCACAAATACGATGTCGACTACATGATCATGCAAATCAATATGACAATGATGGAGCGTGTCATAATAAATGGAACGGTGGAAAGTTGCATGGCAATATATCTCGGAATGGATATGGAAATGCCATAATAGGTTGGTATGGTGGCTGTTTTGAGGAAGGTATATGGTGGGTGTATGATACCGGCGAAAAGTGTGCGGTATTAGAGAGGCTAGCAATGGTGGAAGGGTAAGAGTGCGTATAATCCATGGACTCAACATTAGTCATAAAGAACTCACATACTTATTGCAAAAATCTATTAGTTATCGAAACAAAGTACTACGCGCATGCTCCTAGGGGGATAGATTGGTAGGAAAAGACCATCGCTCGTCCCCGACCGCCACTCATAAGGAAGACAATCAAAAAATAAATCATGCTCCGACTTCATCACATAACGGTTCACCATACGTGCATGCTACGGGAATCACAAACTTTAACACAGGTATCTCTCAAATTCACAACTACTCAACTATCATGACTCTAATATCACCATCTTCATATCTCTAAACAATCATAAAGAATCAAACTTCTCATAGTATTCAATGCACTTTATATGAAAGTTTTTATTATATCCCTCTTGGATGCCCATCATATTAGGACTAAATTCATAACCTAAGCAAATTAACATGCTATTTAAGACTCTCAAAATAATATAAGTGAAGCATGAGAGTTCATCTATTTCTTCAAAATAAAACCACCGTCGTGCTCTAAAAGATGTAAGTGAAGCACTAGAGCAAATGACAAACTACTCTGAAAGATATAAGTGAAGATCAATGAGTAGTCGAATAATTATGCAACTATGTGAAGACTCTCTAACATTTAAGAATTTCAGATCTTGGTATTTTATTCAAACAGCAAGCAAAACAAAATAAAATAAAATGACGCTCCAAGCAAAACACATATCATGTGGTGAATAAAAATATAGCTCCAAGTAAAGTTATCGATGAACGAAGACGAAAGAGGGGATGCCATCTGGGGCATCCCCAAGCTTAGGCTCTTGGTTGTCCTTGAATATTACCTTGGGGTTCCTTGGGCATCCCCACGCTTAGGCTCTTGCCACTCCTTATTCCATAGTCCATCAAATCATTACCCAAAACTTGAAAACTTCACAACACAAAACTTAACAGAAAACTCATAAGCTCCGTTAGTATAAGAAAATAAATCACCACTTAGGTACTGTTGTGAACTCATTCTAAATTCATATTGGTGTAATATCTACTTTATTCCAACTTCTCTATGGTTCATACCCTCCGATACTACTCATAGATTCATCAAAATAAGCAAACAACACAATGAAAACAGAATCTGTCAAAAACAGAACAGTCTGTAGTAATCTGTATCATTCGAATACTTCTGTAACTCCAAAAATTCTGAGATAAATTTTTGGACCTGAGTAATTTGTCTATTAATCATCTTCAAAAAGAATCAACCTAAAAGCACTCTCCAGTAAAAAATGGCATCTAATCTCGTGAGCGCAAAGTTTCTGTTTTTTATAGCAAGATCATAAAGGCTTCACCCAAGTCTTCCCAAAGGTTCTACTTGGCACAAACACTAATTAAAACATAAAACCACATATAAACAGAGGTTAGATGAATTATTTATTACTAAACAGGAGCAAAAGCAAAGGACAAAAATAAAATTGTGTTGCCTCCCAACAAGCGCTATCGTTTAACGCCTTTTAGCTAGGCATGATGATTTTAATGATGCTCACATAAAAGATAAGAATTGAAACATAAAGAGAGCATCATGAATAATATGACTAGCACATTTAAGTCTAACCCACTTCCTATGCATCGGGATTTTGTGAGCAAACAACTTATGGGAACATGAAACAACTAGCATAGGAAGGTAAAACAAGCAAATCTTCAAGATTTTCAACACATTGAGAGGAAACTTGATATTATTGCAATATGTAGAAGCATATGATCCTCTCTCATAATAATATTCAGTAGCATCATGAATAAATTAAACAATATAACCATCACACAAAGCATTCTTTTCATGATCTACAAGCATAGAAAATTTATTACTCTCCACATAAGCAAATTTCTTCTCATGAATAATAGTGGGAGCAAACTCAACAAAATAATTATCATGTGAGGCATAATCCAATTGAAAACTAAAATCATGATGACAAGTTTAATGGTTATCACTATTTTTAATAGCATACAAGTCATCACAATAATCATCATAGATAGCAACTTTGTTCTCATAATCAATTGGAACCTCTTCCGAAATAGTGGATTCATCACTAAATAAAGTCATGACCTCTCCGAAACCACTTTCATCAATATAATAATCATAAATAGGAGGCATGCTTTCGTCATAATAAAGTTTCTCATCAAAACTTGGGGGACAAAAAATATCATCTTCATCAAACATAGCATCCCCAAGCTTGTGGCTTTGCATATCATTAGCATCATGGGTATTCAAAGAATTCATACTAACAACATTGCAATCATGCTCATCATTCACATATTTTATGCCAAGCATTCTATATAATTCTTCTTCTAGTACTTGAGCACAATTTACCTTCCCATCATTTTCACGAAAGACATTAAAAAGATGAAGCATATGAGGCAACCTTATTCCATTTTTTGTACTTTTCTTTTATAGACTAAACTAGTGATAAAACAAGAAACTAAAAGATTCGATTGGAAGATCTACAGATATACCTTCAAGCACTAACCTCCCCGGCAACGGTGCCAGAAACTACTTGATGTCTACTACACAACCTTCTTCTTGTAGACGTTGTTGGGCCTCCAAGTGCAGAGGTTTGTAGGACAGTAGCAAATTTCCCTCAAGTGGATGACCTAAGGGTTATCAATCCGTGGGAGGCGTAGGATGAAGATGGTCTCTCTCAAACAACCCTGCAACCAAATAAAAAAGAGTCTCTTGTGTCCCCAACACACCCAATACAATGGTAAATTGTATAGGTGCACTAGTTCGGCGAAGAGATGGTGATACAAGTGCAATATGGATGGTAGATATAGGTTTTTGTAATCTGAAAATATAAAAACAGCAAGGTAACTAATGATAAAAGTGAGCGTAAACGGTATTGCAATGCTAGGAAACAAGGCCTAGGGTTCATACTTTCACTAGTGCAAGTTCTCACAACGATAATAACATAGTTGGATCATATAACTACCCCTCAACATGCAACAAAGAGTAACTCCAAAGTCACTAATAGAGGGGAACAAACGAAGAGATTATTGTAGGGTACGAAACCACCTCAAAGTTATCCTTTCTGATCGATCTGTTCAAGAGTCCGTAGTAAAATAACACGAAGCTATTCTTTCCGTTCGATCTATCCTAGAGTTCGTACTAGAATAACACCTTAAGACACAAATCAACCAAAACCCTAATTTCACCTAGATACTCCAATGTCACCTCAAGTATTCGTGGGTATGACTATACGATATGCATCACACTATATCAGATTCATCTATTCAACAAACACAAAGAACTTCAAAGAGTGCCCCAAAGTTTCTACCGGAGAGTCAAGACAAAAACGTGTGCCAACCCCCATGCATAAGTTCACAAGGTCACTAAACCCGCAAGTTGATCACCAAAACATACATCAAGTAGATCACGTGAATATCCCATTGTCACCACAGATAAGCACATGCAAGACATACATCAAGTGTTCTCAAATCCTTAAAGATTCAATCCGATAAGATAACTTCAAAGGGAAAACTCAATCCATTACAAGAGAGTAGAGGGGGAGAAACATCATAAGATCCAACTATAGTAGCAAAGCTCGCGGTACATCAAGATCGTGCCAAATCAAGAACACGAGAGAGAGAGAGAGAGAGAGATCAAACACATAGCTACTGGTACATACCCTCAGCCCCGAGGGTGAACTACTCCCTCCTCGTCATGGAGAGCGCCGGGATGATGAAGATGGCCACCGGTGATGGATCCGCCCTCCGGCAGGGTGCCGGAACAGGGTCCCGATTGGTTTTTGGTGGCTACAGAGGCTTGCGGCGGCGGAACTCCTGATCTAGGTTATTTTTTGGAGGGTTCAGTATTTATAGGAATTTTTGGCATCGGGAACAAGTCAGGGAGGTGCCCGAGTCGTCCACGAGGTAGGGCGGCGCCCTGGGGGGTGGGCGCGCCCCCACCCTCGTGGACGGCCCGGGACTCTTCTGGCCCAACTCTTTTACTCTGGGGTCTTCTTTTGGTCCATAAAAAATCATCAAAAATTGGCACGTCCATTGGACTCCGCTTGGTATTCCTTTTCTGCAAAACTCAAAAACAAGGAAAAAACAGAAACTGGCACTGGGCTCTAGGTTAATAGGTTAGTCCCAAAAATTATATAAAATAGCATATAAATGCATATAAAACATCCAAGATTGATAATATAATAGCATGGAACAATCAAAAATTATAGATACGTTGGAGACGTATCACATTGGCATCAAGTTCAATGAAATTTCCTTTAGGGGCAAAATCGAGAAGTTGTCTATGATGCAAAGCCAATCCTATGTAAAAATTACGAAGCAAAACTTTAGCGTCCCCCTTTAAGTTGGAAATACGATAAGATTCCATAAGCCTATACCCAGCATCTTTCAAATTTTCTTCTTGTCTTTGCTTGAAGTAAAGAACTTCAAAATCTGGTGACAAAGGAGGAGTAGGGATGCTAGCCATCGGGACTAGAGACAAGAGATCGGTGAAAAAGAGAGGCGAATAAAACGGCAAATTTTTGTGAAGTGGGGGGAGGAAAACGAGAGGCAAATGGCAAATAATGTAAATTGCGAGGAGATGAGATTTGTGATTAGGAACCTGGTTATGATGAAGATCCTCCCCTGCAACGGCGCCAGAAATTCCTTTTGATGTCGCTTGAAGCTATGTCGGTATTTCCCCAAGGAGGAAGGGATGATGCAGCACAGCGGCGGTAGGTATTTCCCTCAGGTATGAAACCAAGGTTATCGAACTAGTAGGGGAACAAAGCAACACAATGTAAACAGCCCCTACACAGAAATAACTGAAAGAAATATGCCCTAGAGGCAATAATAAAGTTGTTATTTATATTTCCTTATATCATGATATATGTTTATTATTCATGCTAGAATTGTATTAACCGGAAACTTAGTACATGTGTGAATACATAGACAAACAGAGTGGCACTAGTATGCCTCTACTTGACTAGCTCGTTAATCAAAGATGGTTAAGTTTCGTAGCCATGGACAAAGAGTTGTCATTTGATAAACGGGATCACATCATTAGAGGATTATGTGATTGACTTGACCCATCCGTTAGCTTAGCACGATGATCGTTTACTTTGTTGCTATTGCTTTCTTCATAACTTATACATGTTCCTATGACTATGAGATTATGCAACTCCCGAATACCGGAGGAACACTTAGTGTGCTACCAAATGTCACAACGTAACTGGGTGATTATAAAGATTCTCTACAGGTGTCTTCGATGGTGTTTGTTGAGTTGGCATAGATCGAGATTAGGATTTGTCACTCCGAGTATCGAAGAGGTATCTCTGGGCCCTCTCGGTAATGCACATCACTATAAGCCTTGCAAGCATTGTGACTAATGAGTTAGTTGTGGGATGACGCATTACGGAACAAGTAAAGATATTTGCCGGTAAAGAGACTGAACTAGGTATTGAGATAACGACGATCAAATCTCGGGCAAGTAACATACCGATGAGAAAGGGAACAACGTATGTTGTTATGCGGTTTGACCGATAAAGATCTTCATGGATATGTAGAAAGCAATATGAGCATCCAGATTCCGCTATTGGTTATTGATCGGAGATGAGTCTCGGTCATGTCTACATAGTTCTCGAACCCGTAGGGTCCGCACGCTTAACGTTCGGGGACGATCGATATTATGAGTTTATGTGTTTTGATGTACCGAAGGTAGTTCGGAGTCTTGGATATGATCACGGACATGACGAGGAGTCTCGAAATGGTCGAGACATAAAGATCGATATATTGGATGACTATGTTTGGACATCGGAATGGTTCCGAGTAAGTTCGGGCATATACCGGAGTACCGGGGGGTTACCGGAACCCCCCGGGGAGTATATGGGCCCAAATGGGCTTTAGTGGAGAGAGAGAGAGAGGGGCGGCCAGGGCAGGCCGCGCGCCCCCTCCCCCTCTAGTCCGAATTGGACTAGGAAGGGGGGCGGCGCCCCCCTTTCCTTCCTCCCTCTCCCCCCTTCCTTCTCTCCTAGTCCAACAAGGGAAGGGGGGAATCCTACTACCGGTGGGAGTAGGACTCCTCCAGGGCGCGCCATAGAGGGCCAGCCCTCCCCCTCCTCCACTCCTTTATATATGGGGAAGGGGGCACCCCATAGACACACAAGTTGATCTCTTAGCCGTGTGCGGTGCCCCATCTAACGGTGTCCTGGACTAGGGGGTACTCACCACGTCATCTCCCGATCTGTTAGATTGGGCCGAGGACCCCCATGGCCGTATACTCATGGGCCAGATCGGACAGCTGCCGCATACAAGGAAGATTCCACAAGACTTGGTGATCAAGACAAGGACTCCTCCCCACCGGCGTATTCGGCTAGGACTCTTGTTATCCTGGGCCTCTGGTGCATTATATAAACCGAGGCCAGACTAGTCGATAGAGACAACAACAATCATACCATAGGCTAGCTTCTAGGGTTTAGCCTCTACGATCTCGTGGTAGATCAACTCTTGTAATACCCATATCATCAAGATCAATCAAGCAGGAAGTAGGGTATTACCTCCATCGAGAGGGCCCGAACCTGGGTAAACATCGTGTCCCCCGCCTCCTGTTACCATCCGCCTTAGACGCACAGTTCGGGACCCCCTACCCGAGATCCGCCGGTTTTGACACCGACATTGGTGCTTTCATTGAGAGTTCCGTTGTGTGATCGGCAAAAGGATCAATGGCTCGACAGCAGATCAACTGCGATGTCAGCTTCTTTGTCACCGGCTCGGCTGGTCACCTCGGCTGGACCGGGGGCTCCGCCACCTCTTCATCAACCTACTCTGCAGACTTCGGCGTCACTAGCCGACCCGCCTCGTCACGTTGGCTGGACCGAGGGCTTTGCCTCGGCAAGTCGATCTTTGCCAGCGTCGCCATGTCGTCGCTTTATCGCCCATCAGGCAATGGGTGTGCGGATCGAGTCCCAATTTTGGGAATCACCTTTCTTTGGATTGCTACAACAAATAAACCAGGTGCTATTAATCCTAGTATTTTTTTGCTTGTTTGGGTTCATTTTTCCCAAAGAATTATTACTCTGGTTTGTCCATCATATGTACGCAGGTCTATCAAATGGTGGCCGCATTAACGACGGTCGCATGGCGGTTCGGTCAGTTTCCGTACATAGTCCGGTGAACGCCGCATCCGGAACTCGGACCGACCTGTGAATTCAGGCTTTGCCACGCCTTTACCGCATCACGCCGACGCCCTGCATCGGCATTGACTTCGGCGCCATGCCATATTTCTTTTATTACTCACTTTGCATAAATTATTTATTATGCAATGATTTTTTAATTATTATTATTACTATTATCTCCGGTTTGCACTATTTTTTGTGCACAGGAAAATGATCCGGGTCGGGCAGTATCGTCAACTCGGCGTACTGACATACCATGTCACCTCGGCTGGACGGGGGGCTTAGTCAACACCTCATTAACCCACGCCGGGGACTTCGGCATCACTCTGCCGGCCTGCATTGACCGTGCTATGTCACCACTTCGGAGTGTCGAGCTCTTTGCTCCGCCACCTCGGGACCGGCTTAGGGGATGGAACCTTGTCCCGCATCAAGCTCGGACCGCGTCATCAATACCGAACACATTAACCAGTTAAGTTGCCTTCATGCTCAAAGTTTTAAATTTTTAACTTGTGTTCGGTTCGACCAAGCATTATACTTTTTTGGAAAAAAGTTGCTTGTAAAAAATCTCCTTGTCAAAACTTTGTTTGTGACACACAAAGTAAAATACCCCGTTTACTTGGGGGCTTCCTTTATGAAGCCTTTCCTCTTGCAAATGATTACACTTGTACGGCTTCGTTCCTTGTTCGTGTATTGCGCCACAATATGCACCATGTTGACTTAAGAGATTTGCAAGCTGGGTTGCCTCGCTCCTGTGTTTACCCCTACGTTCCCGATTGTTCGGCTAGGGAGTAAAGGGAGCACCTCTGCGATTGTCATGATCGGGTCATCCGAGCCGGACCTCAGACTGGGTGAAGCCGAAAGCTAGCGCTCTTATTGTTTTCAATTATGGTCGGCACACAACGGAACTCATGAGTACAAAAAATCTATTGCACAAGTCTCATAGTAGCAATGAGCAACCGAAGAAAGGTATCGGTGGGGGTACTATTTTCATCGAAGATGCTTCTTACATTTCGTCAGTAATATAGCATACGTTCCCTGAGCGCGCTTTCTCTGTTACAGCCTTATGGCCTGATTGCCTGGTTATCGGAAACACCGTCGATATTCTCGACAGGTGGAGTACATAACACTTTTTGGCTCTTGACCGAAGAGGGAGAAGCCGACGGTCGGTTAGACGCGTTTAAAGTTCGGGTGAACACAGATATGATATAAGTACTTCGGTACATAGAATCATTATACATAAAATTCTTTTACCCAAGTCACTTGGGGGCTCTTAAATTTATATGAGCCGTTTTATAATAAGTGTTCTTCTTCTTAGTCGTTGCAATTTTTATTATTATTTATCACTCCTTTTTTCGACACGAGTGTGTGGTCACTAGCCGGGGAGCCTAATTTCCCTCTCAAAGCCGCTAGAGTTTAGTTTGCTAAACTGGCCTAATGAGAAGTACTCCGCCTTCGGGATAGGAGGTTGAAGCCGTAGGCTGACCCGCTTGAAGTCTTCAGATAGGATGTGTCATGTTAAAGCACGACAGAAACACTTTTTTTTCTAAAGTCCAATTTTTAGATTGGCAGCGAACACTTGATCTAGTTCGGGCGTCCAGTTTTTACTGAAGTTTTTGG
The DNA here is from genome assembly GCF_018294505.1 of Triticum aestivum. Lineage (NCBI taxonomy): Eukaryota > Viridiplantae > Streptophyta > Magnoliopsida > Poales > Poaceae > Triticum > Triticum aestivum. The sequence goes on along the minus strand of NC_057802.1, from coordinate 400,847,173 downwards.
TTTTCCAAGCCTATGGCACTTTTAAGCTATTTGTGTGTTTCCAACATTAGTCTCGTAGTGCAGCGCCGGACACCTTTAGAGATTCGGCAAAAACATTCTCGGATATTGCCATATATGCATCGGTTTCGAATTGTGTCTTCGGTCAATAGTTGGGTTGCCCGGCTCCTGTGCTTGCCTCCTACGGTCCGCTTTGTTCGGCTAGGTGTGCAAAGGGAGAACCACTGCGATTGTGCTTCCAGCTCTCATGGTTAAGCACCTCAGTGGAGAAAGCTGAAAACTGACTGTCACAATAGGCGTAAACTGGTCAGCGATCCGATGACTATGTAAAATGATGGGCCGTTCATAACATTGGACAAAGTGTTTACGGCTTGACCTCGGCTGTCGCCGAACACTAACCGGGGGCTCATAGCTAGCAACCCCAGTATAAAGCTCCTATGACTAAGCGAAAGTTATAAAGCCCGCATATCTGATTGCCTCGTTTCCGCTAACACAACCGCCTTCGGGCACCGAGACGTCGGCTAAGGGTTATTTTGTTATTGCGGAAACACCCTGCGTAGTATGTACCAAGGGGTAGAAGCTGACGATGGGCCACTTTCAACTGATAAAACGGTCGCAAAGGAGTCAAAATAATGATGTAAAGTTCTTGGATACATAGAATCATTACACATAATCTATGATTTTACTCTGGATATCGATCCTTAATTCGGCCACCCGTGCCCACATTAAGGCTCGGGGGCTACTGGGCTTTGCGCTCATTATTTACAAATATTAAAGGGGCACATCGATCCCCTGATCTGGTGTTGCCACCCTACCAGTGTCTCGGGGGCTACTGCATTGCCTATTCAATGTAGAAAATTCAAAGGGCTTAGTGTTCGGCTTGATCGAACTATGGGAAAGCGCGTCTTCAGACAACAATAAGTACCATCTGGACCTATCTGGCATCAAGCTAATATATCATGGTGACTTCTCACAACCCTCTCTCAGGGGCCCGTTCGCCGATCACTGTTATCTCTAATATATTACACTGCGTTTTTATTCCCATGTATGCTGCCGAGCTAGGAGTTGATCCTCAGGCCGATTTCGCGCATCGGCCTGAGTCTCAGGGGCTATTGGGAACAGCGGTTTCATGTTTTCCTTCAGGTGCATCTCGGGTTTTAGACTGATACACACCTTGAGGGCTACTGGATATACATATACTAGCTATATACCTCGGCAGAGAATAAATTGCACCAATCAAAAATATTCACAAAAAATCAGCCCGCTGTCGGGTGGTGCACCACCTCGGAAGCAGTCCGGCATAAAGCTTGGGCGCCAGTGGCTAGCTCCATAGAGGGCATTTCCGGCATTAAGCTCGGCTAAACTCCTTTGACTTTTTTGAACCAAGGTGATCTATGACACCTCGGATATAGTCTGGCATTGGAGCTCGGATACAGTCCGGCGTTGGAGCTTGGACACAGTCCGGCGCTGGTGCTTGGCTGCAAAAGATACCTCGAATACAGTCCGGCGTTGGGGCTCGGATGCAAGAGGACACCGCCGCATGGGAACAACTTCAAACCCGAGGCGTGGCATAAAAATAACAAGGCATTGATAAAGGCCGAAGACTTAAAGGGCTCCTCGGATACCCGACGTGTAAACTCGTCAGATTTAGCTCGGCAATCCTCAAGACATATGATGGGAAAATTTGTTGAACCGGTTTTCAAGACTGGCGACCGAAGATGAAGAACAGTTCGGAAGAATCGAGGAGCGTCCCTAACTTGAAGACCGGTTCAGGGGGCTACTAACAGTGTCCTGGACTAGGGGGTACTCACCACGTCATCTCCCGATCTGTTAGATTGGGACGAGGACCCCCATGGTCGTATACTCATGGGCCAGATCGGATAGCTGCCGCATACAAGGAAGATTCCACAAGACTTGGTGATCAAGACAAGGACTCCTCCCCACCGGCGTATTCGGCTACGACTCTTGTTATCCTAGGCCTTTGGTGCATTATATAAACCGAGGCCAGGCTAGTCGATAAAGACAACAACAATCATACCATAGGCTAGCTTCTAGGGTTTAGCCTCTACGATCTCGTGGTAGATCAACTCTTGTAATACTCATATCATCAAGATCAATCAAGCAGGAAGTAGGGTATTACCTCCATCAAGAGGGCCCGAACCTGGGTAAACATCGTGTCCCCCGCCTCCTGTTACCATCCGCCTTAGACGCACAGTTCGGGACCCCCTACCCGAGATCCGCCGGTTTTGACACCGACACCCTCCACCATAATCCACCTCGGTCATAACGTTGCAGTGCTTAGGCGAAGCCCTACGCCGGTAGCTTCATCATCACCGTCATCACGCCGTCGTGCTGACGAAGCTCTCCCTCGACACTCAGCTGGATCGAGAGTTCGTGGGATGTTACCGAGTCGAACGTGTGCAGATCGCGGAGGTGCCATACTTTCGGTACTAGGACCAGTCGGATCGTGAAGACGTACGACTACATCAACCGCGTTGTCATAACGCTTCCTCTTACGGTCTAGGAGGGTACATGGACTACACTCTCCCCTCTCGTTGCTATGCATCACCATGATAGATCTTGCGTGTGTGTAGGATTTTTTTTGAAATTACTGCATTCCCCAACAGTGGCATCCGAGCCAGGTCTATGCGTAGATGTTATATGCACGAGTAGAACACAAAGAGTGGTGGGCGATAATAGTCATACTGCCTACCAGCATGTCATACTTTGATTCGGCGGTATTGTTGGATGAAGCGGCCTGGACCGACATTATGCGTACGCTTACGCGAGACTGGTTCTACCGACGTGCTTCGCACACAGGTGGCTGGCGGGTGTCAGTTTCTCCAACTTTAGTTGATTCGAGTGTGACTACGCCCGGTCCTTGTTGAAGGTTAAAACAACACACTTGATGAAAAATCGTTGTGGTTTTGATGCGTAGGTAAGAACGGTTCTTGCTCAGCCCGTAGCAGCCACGTAAAACTTGCAACAACAAAGTAGAGGACGTCTAACTTGTTTTTGCAGGGCATGTTGTGATGTGATATGGTCAAGACATGATGCTAATTTTTATTGTATGAGATGATCTTGTTTTGTAAAACAGTTATCGGGAACTGGCAGGAACCATATGGTTGTCGCTTTATTGTATGAAATGGAATCGCCATGTAATTGCTTTAGTTTATCACTAAGCGGTAGCGATAGTCGTAGAAGCAATAGTTGGCGAGACGACGACGATGCTACGACGGAGATCAAGGTGTCACGCTGGTGACGATGGTGATCATGACGGTGCTTTGGAGATGGAGATCAAAGGCACAAGATGATGATGGCCATATCATATCACTTATATTGATTGCATGTGATGTTTATCCTTTATGCATCTTATTTTTCTTAGTTCGATGGTAGCATTATAAGATGATCTCTCACTAAATTTCAAGGTATAAGTGTTCTCCCTAAGTATGCACTGTTGCTACAGTTCGTCGTGCCGAGACACCACGTGATGATCGGGTGTGATACGCTCTACGTTCACATACAATGGGTGCAAGCCAGTTTTGCACATGTAGAATACTCGGGTTAAACTTGACGAGCCTAGCATATGCAGATATGGCCTCAGAACACTGAGACCGAAAGGTCGAGCGTGAATCATATAGTAGATATGATCGACATGGAGATGTTCACCATTGAAAACTACTCCATCTCACGTGATGATCGGACATGGTTTAGTTGATATGGATCGCGTGATCACTTAGATGATTAGAGGGATGTCTATCTAAGTGGGAGTTCTTAAGTAATATGATTAATTGAACTTTAATTTATCATGAACTTAGTACCTGATAGTATTTTGCATGTCTATGTTGTTGTAGATAGATGGCCCGTGCTGTTGTTCCGTTGAATTTTAATGCGTTCCTAGAGAAAGCTAAGTTGAAAGATGATGGTAGCAACTACACGGACTGGGTCCGTAACTTGAGGATTATCCTCATTGCTGCACAGAAGAATTACGTCCTAGAAGCACCGCTAGGTGCCAAACCCGCTGCAGGAGCAACGCCAGATGTTGTGAACACCTGGTAGAGCAAAGCTGATGACTACTCGATAGTTCAGTGTGCCATGCTTTACGGTTTAGAACCAGGACTTCAACGACGTTTTGAACATCATGGAGCATATGAGATGTTCCGGGAGTTGAAGTTAATATTTCAAGCAAATGCCCGGATTAAGAGATATGAAGTCTCCAATAAGTTCTACAACTGCAAAATGGAGGGGAATAGTTCTGTCAGTGAGCACATACTCAGAATGTCTGGGTACCACAATCACTTGACTCAGCTGGGAGTTAATCTTCCAGTTGATAGTGTCGTTGATAGAATTCTTCAATCACTGCCACCAAGCTACAAGAGCTTCGTGATGAACTATAATATGCAAGGGATGGATAAGACGATTCCCCAGCTCTTCGCAATGCGAAAGCTGCGGGGGTAGAAATCAAGAAGGAGCATCAAGTGTTGATGGTCAACAAGACCACCAGTTTCAAGAAAAAGGGTAAAGGGAAGAAGGGGAACTTCAAGAAGAATGGAAAGCAAGTTGTTGCTCAAGTGAAGAAGCCCAAGTCTGGACCTAAGCCTGAGACTGAGTGCTTCTACTTCAAAGGGACTGGTCACTGGAAGCGGAACTGCCCCAAGTATTTGGCGGAGAAGAAGGATGGCAAAGTGAAAGGTATATGTGATATACATGTTATTGATGTGTACCTTACTAATGCTCGCAGTAGCGCCTGGGTATTTGATACTGGTTTTGTTGCTAATATTTGAAACTCGAAATAGGGGCTACGGATTAAGCTAAGATTGGCTAAGGATGAGGTGACGATGCGCGTGGGAAATGGTTCCAAAGTCTGTAGCGACCAGACCTCAAATGGTCTGTGCTGCTGTGCACCAGTGTCATCCCTTGATCAGAATGCTGACACGCACAGTACAAATGGAGGATTTATAACAGAGTAGCAATCACACACTTATTACATCGAATATCTCCAAAGAGATTAAGTATGATAAATATGGCTTAAGGCCATCTAAAAACGATAACAGCGGAAGACTTGGAAGATAAGTGAGTCCATCAACTCCAGCGGCATCACTGAGTATAAGACCACGACCTAAGGCACCTTACTCGTCGTCTGAAAAGTCTGCAACATGAAACGTTGCAGCCCGAAAACGGGTCAGCACATAGAATATGCTGGCAAAGTAACACATAGAGAATAATGAACAAATAAAATGCTATACTACATGCATATATGGCTGGTGGAAAGCTCTATGGTTAGAGTTATGCGAAAAGCCAATTTTTCCCTACTTCAAAGGAATAAAATTTATTTAACTATCATGGTGGTTGTGAAACATTGAGATGGTTGACAGCATCTCAATCCCAATTAAGTGTCATCAATAACCCAACAAAATTAATTAAAAGTAACATGGTGATGAGATTCACATGATAATCCAAGTACTAGATACTCAAGTTGTCCATAACCGGGGACACGGCTAACCATGATTAGTTTGTACACTCTGCAGAGGTTTGTGCACTTTTCCCCACAAGACTCGACCTCCTCCGTTGGATTACTCGCACTACATGGTGTTTGAGTAACGGATGACCGAGACACAGTCTTTCAGAAGTGTTTGCACCTTACGTATGGGTAGACAGTTACACCTACTTTCCCCTACATCTGCTAGTCTACCACTGTAAGAGTTCACACAACTTAGTTAACTATGCTAGAGCCCATAATAGCTTGCGGCTGCACACAGAAGTTTCTAGCATGAATAATCTCATGATCCCTTTGAACCTGGGTGGCGGTCCAAAAGAAAAACAGGCAATCCTGGAATACCCAGGTACCTCAATCCACCCAGATGTGAGTTTTAGTTGCCACCTTAAGCAAACCATTATTAACAATCTCACATCTGTCATGAATATCTCTCAAACCCAATCCACGTCTACGAGCATAGCATGGCAATATAATAGCAAACGTAGAAGTAACTCCCAAGGGTTTGATAAAAGAACAGGTAATAGGTACTACCTCAACTACTTCCCAATACCCACAATTTAATTAGATCCTAATCATGCAATGTTTGAGGAATAGATCTAATGCAATAAAAACTGGGTATGGAAGGTATGATCAAAGTGTTACTTGCCTTGCTGATGATCCGCGAAACCTAGCGATTCGAAGTAACAAGCGGCACACTCCTGGTACTCTATCGCAAACAAACAAGCAAACAATCAGTACTCATCTAATGCACAGGTAAAACTCGAATGACAGATCCAACCAGAAAGTTCAACTTAAGAACTCCGGTTTGCAAAAAGAATCAACTCGAACGAAGCAACGCAAGTCAAACTGCGAAAGAAACAAACTTCGTTTACTAATCTGGATCTAGGTCAAATTTTACAGTAGCAAAAACTTGTTTGAGTAGGTTAAACGGAAAGAGAATTTCGAGACGAAACTCTAGGCGCTTGAATCGCCTGATTCCGATAAACGAGCGAAAAGTTAAACAGAAACGAAGATTCGATCAGAAATCAAAATCTGAGATAATCGCGGAAAAATCCGACGAAAAAGAAAAACGGACGAACGGTTAAAGAACGGACGTTCGTTAACAGAGAAAATCCGACGAACGCGTTCGTTAAAATGAACGAGTCGGTGAACGTTCACAAAATAACAAAACCGAAAAAAACCGATCTGGTTTTTTTTTAAATGAACGGTTTTTTTTAAAACAAAACCGGCAAGACAACGGCGAGGTATACCTCGTCGGGGGCGGGCTCCGGCGGGGCTCCGACTGCTTCGGCGAGGGCGGCGGGGGCGGCGGGGCTCGGGGTGGCGAGGGGGCGGCGAACGGCGAGCGGCGGCGGCCTCGAGCTTCGGCTCCGGCG